>NC_046159.1:142319151-142621551 GCF_011064425.1 Rattus rattus | reverse complement strand
CTATATCTGGTAGAAGGACAATATCCAAAATATGTATTGAAATCAAGAAGTAAACCACCAAAAACTCCCCAAAATCCAATCAGTAGTAGTATAGAACTCAAATCCAAAGAATTCCACAACAGGAATCTTAGCATGGCTGGAGCAAGCACCAATATGTTCAACCCTTAGTGATCAGAGAAAGTGCAAATCAAAACCACCTCGAGACTCCATTTTGCACCAATCAAGAATGGCTGAGATCAAAAACCTCAGGCCACAACTCATGTTGGGCAGAATGTGGAGAGAGAGAAACGGTCCCTCCATGTGGGTAGGACTGCAAACTGGTATAACCACTCTGGAAATCAACTTGAGAGACTTTCCTGATTGTAAATAGATCTCCCTAAAGACCCAGCAGCATTACTACTTTGGGAATATACCTAAAGATGCACCATGCCACAGAGGCATAGGGTTCCACTGTGTTCATAGTGCCCTTATTTATGACAGCCAGAAGCTGGAAGAGAGCGAGTGTCCCACATGACAGAAGAATGGATACAGAGTCAGTAGTTCATTTGCACGATGCAATACTACTCGAGACATTAGTATGAGGGCATCCTGTGTTTTGCAGGCAAATGGATGGAACTAGAAAATACTGGTCCAGAAAACAGGAAAAGAGATATCATCATCCCTATTGAGTTAACTCAGACAAGAGGATATGCACGTATGTACTCACCAATATGTGGATATTAGCCAAAAAGAGAGAGAGAGAGAGAGAGAGAGAGAGAGAGAGAGAGAAAGAGAGAGAGAGAGAGAGAGAGAGAGAGAGAGAGAGAGAGAGAGAGAGAGAGAGTATAGGTACACAAGATACAGTCCACAGAACTCTCCAAAAAGGTCCAGCAGCAAGCTTTAGGGCCGAGTACAGGATGCCAAGTCCTACTTGGGAGGAAGAGGAAAGGAAACCACCTGGGGAGGAAGAGGGAGACAGAGAAAGAGGGAGAACATGAGGGGAACAAGGATCTGGTATTTGGTGAGAGAGAAAGGACTAGACCTGAGGAGAAGCAGAAAGAATGAAAACCAGTGACTTTGGAAGGTAGAAGGGGGGGGGCTGCTCCACAATGCACCAGAAACCAGGGAGGTGGGAAACCCTCAGAACTCAAAGGCAAAGGGGACCCTAGATGAAATGCCCTACAGTGGGGAGAGGGAACTTGTAGAACTCATCTCCAGCAGAAAAACAGGGCATCAAGAGAAGGATGGGGTTCTTATCCCATAGTTAAAACTCTGACCCATAAATGTTCCTGTCTGAAAGAACTGCAGGGATGAAAATGGAGAAGCCTCAGGAAAACAAGGTCCAAAGGGGAATCCAGCTCAAGGGGGTGGGCAAGTCCTGACACTATTATGAGGTTCATGTAAAGGGACCTATCATGACTGTCCTCCAAAAGACCCAACTAGAAGGTGAAGGAGTCAGACACAGATATTTGCACCCAATCAATGAACAGAAGCTGCTGACCCCTGTGGTTGAATTAGAGAAAAGCTGGAGGACGCTGGGGGGTGACCCTGTTATAGGATAGCAGTCTCAATTAACTTAGAACTCTGAGATCTCTCAGACATTGGATAGTCAACCATGCAGCGTACATCAGCTGATATGAGGGCCCCAACACATATACAGCAAAGGACTCTCGGGTCTCGGTTTAGTCAAAGAAGATGCATCTAACCCCCCAGGAGACTGGAGACCCCAGGGAGTTTAGAGGCCTGATGGGGTGGGAAGGGTGGGGACATGCTAGTGGAGACAGGACAATGGGGAGGAGGTATGGGATGTAGAAGGGTGGGTGAGGAGGGGAATAAAATCGTGAGTGTGCAAAAATAAAAATAAATAAATAAATAAGTAAAATGGCTAGTGCTCAGTGGTTAAGAGCACTGACTGCTCTTTCAGATGTCCTGAGTTAATTCCCAACCATCACACAACCATCTGTAATGGGGATTTGATGGCCTCTTCTGGTGTGTCTGAAGACGTGACAGTACACTCACATAATGAAATAAATAAATAAATCTTTATAAATGAATAAATAAAATAAACTTAAAATGAAAAAAGTACTAACACTTTCCCACACACAATAAAATGCATGAGCCTATGTACCAGAATTATAAACATATAATCTTAAGCTATGATTTTATTTAAAGGCAATATTTACATCTTGAAGACTATTACTAGTATTGTTAAATAGAACTTAGAATGTTTCTCTTCTAACATTTCCTAAAGGGAAATATATTTGTTTTTTTCGGAGCTGGGGAATCGAACCCAGGGCCTTGCGCTTCCTAGGCAAGCGCTCTACCACTGAGCTAAATCCCCAACCCAGGGAAATATATTTAACATAAATATATATGTGTATTTGTTTGTGTATATATGTATATATTTATATATGTGTGTATACATGTATATATGTATATACATATATGTGTGTATAAAGAAAATATCACATGTTACATACTACTTTAAGGTTTCGAGATATCTTTCTATACATTTCTCTGTCTTTATGAGTGTCTTTTATTCTCACACATGCATACGCATATACACATTTATAAAATATACTATAACATGGGGTTGTCTAAAAATCCTTGATAACCTATTTGGGAAAGAGATTAATAGACATTAACTAATTTAAAATATGAGTAATATGACTGATGCTGTTGTAAGGAAGAATGTGAGGAGCTACCTTAATATCAGAACTAGTACTATGCCTGTAAGTGCATACACTGTGCTATTTTTAATATTTAAGTTGACTCATGATAGTATAAATTCATGTCTAAATATGAACTTGTTTTTATAATTAATCACATAATTAAGAGAGCATGTTCAAGTAGAATAAAATGATGTGAGCTATGAAAGAACTATGTGTAGCATGATCCAGTATTTCATATGCTTCTAATAAGTAATAGACCCAGAATAGCATATTCAGTTCCTTGCAATACTTAAAGAATTTATTTAAAATGTTTTTTTCTAAATAGTGTAGTTTTGATTGTATTTATTCATTTTTAAAACTTTGACTTATAATTTTTAATGTATGTAATTTATGTGTAAGTGAATATATTATGCTATATGAGATTGTGTGTGTGTGTGTGCACAGCATTTATGTGGAGGCTAAAATATGTCATGTACATTGTTCTATCTACATCTGCCTTATTACCTTGACACATAACATCTTACTTAACCCAAAGCTCACCATTTTCAGGGAAGATAGCATCTAACCCAAAGCCCCAGTGATTTTTCCATTCCTATCCTCCTATATCCTCTCAGTGCTGGTTTTCTGGTTATGTATAACCATGTCTAGCTTTCAACACGACTATTGAATCCGTGTGTTTATGCTGATCCACTTAACTGTCTTCCTGAATCAATAAAAATGTTTAAACTTGTAACATGGTATGGTTAAATTCTACCTAAATGTCCTTAATTAAATACAATTTCATGTACACATTATTTTAATCAAAATTATACATATAGAAATAATTACTATATATACTATGTAAACTATGCTTTTCTAAATCAGAAATTCGTTGCACAAAGATTTTTCTCATTTTAGTTTATGGTCACTGAGGTTTCTCAGTGATTAATTTTAATTACAAATACAGGGTGTTTAATATTGGTTTTACCTTCAAGGAGATGAAGTAGAAATCACATATTATATTCTGTAAGTATTTATTCTAGTAATTAGTTCCTTCTGTGTAACTGGGGAGTGTGTTTGTGTGTGCGTGTGTGTGTGTGTGTGTATGTGTGTGTCTGTAATGTTGAGGCTAGGAGTAAACTTATATTATATAGTAATATCTATCTATCTATCTATCTATCTATATTCCCTCTATCATTCATATATATATATATATATATATATATATATATATATATACACATACATACATACATGACAATAACTCATTTAATAGCGGACTTATTTTTGAAGACTTGTGTTCAGTTTTCCAGAACCCATGTAAAAAGCCTGCTCATGACAGTACACACTTGTAATACCCTCACTAGGAAAGTGCAAGATAAATAATCCAGCCTGCTTTCTTGCTGATCCCAAGGGCAATGAAAGACTTTGTCTAGAAAAGAAAGTGTATAGTGGTATGTCAGATCTAGGATCATGAATGGAGCTCTATGAGAAGTCCTAGTGCTTGGAAGAAAACTCCACAAAAACATGTCTTGTAACCTCAGTTTCTTCAAAACACAGAGTTCTTCTTGAATTATGTTTTGGTTCCCCTCCTAGGTGAAGCTTAGAGGATCATTACAACTGACTATTGGAATCTGGTTATATGCCTGTATGGAAAGATATGTTTTTGCTACATGCAACTTGCCTATACATGTATGTAACTTGTCCTTGTGAACATTTTAATCATGCGACCCCTCTTTTTCATTTCTTTTCCTTTTCTATTGGATATTTTCTTTATTTACATTTCAAATGTCCCCTTTCCCAGCTTTACCTCCTAAAAACCCCTATCCTATCCTCCCCCCCTGCTTCTATGGGCCTGCTCTCCCACCCACCCACCCACTTCCTCCTGCTTCCCCTCTCTGGCATTCCCCTACACTGGGGCATCGAACCTTCACAGGACCAAGGGCCTCTCCACCCATTGATGCCTGACAAGGCCATCCTCTGCTACATGTGTGTCTGGAGCCATGGGTCACTCTATGTGTCAACTCTTGGGTCGCTCTATGTGTCAACTATTATGGTTGGTGGTTTAGTCCCTAAAAGCTCTGGTTGTGGATGCCAAAAAGTGCATGCTGTCAGGAGTCTGATATAGCTGTCTTCTGAAAGGCTCTGCTAGATCCTGACAAATACAGAGGCAGATGCTTGCGGCCAACCATCGGGCTGAGCACGGGGTCCCCAATGGAGGAGTTAGAGAAAGGACTGAAGGAGATGGAGAGGTTTGCAACCCCATAGGAAGAACACCAATATCAACCATGTGACTCCTCTTAACATTTTGAGAATAAGTTGCTGGATGCTCTAAATAAAATTGGCTTTTGCATGGGACGTTAGTCCTCATCATTTATTGACTCCATACTTCTAGGTTCTACTTTCCTCGAGAGTGGTAAACAGTGCTGGAGGAGCAACACGTGAAGTTGACTTTTAGCCTCGACTTTACTTATACACACACACACACACACACACACACACACACACACACACACACACACACACACACACGGAAATAATCTTGATAAAGTATGTATTTTTGAACATTCCCCAGTTACACAGAGGGAACTAATTTCTAGAAAAAAATATTTACAGAATATAATATGTGATGTCTGTTTCTTCTCCTAGAAAGTATAACCAATATTAAGCACCCTATATTTGTGATTGAAATTAAGAGAAACCTCAGTGACCATAAACTGAAATGAGAAAAATCTTTGTGCAAAGATTTTCTGATTTAGAAAAGCATAGTTTTCATACTGTGGTTGTAGATTATCATTACTGAATATACAGTCATTTCCATTTCTCTGTTTGCTTTTATTTTGGCCAGTGTTTGAAGAGAGTTGAAGAGAGTTGGCAAGACTTAGCTGTTTCCTTCTGTTGGAGAGGAAAATGAGATCTGGAGAGCTCAGGTACTGAACTAATCTTATAAAACTCACTTCTGTTTTTATTTCTTCATTATTTTTGCCTAATACCAGCATTTGAAAGGAAAATTTTCCAGCTCAACTCATTTCCAAAATCATGCTTCCACCATGCGCACATTCTTTTACTGAAGAAAATGAGACTAGAAAACATAAACAAAGATTTCATTTGTAGTTGAAATCAGATGGAGTTGATAGGTATGGGGGAAAAACTGGAGTGGAAAAAAACAAACTGTATGCAATGTTCTGGTTGATTATTAAACTTGTGTGGAAGAAAGCTATTGTCTCTAGGACAGTAGGTGACTCAAACAAATGGGGGTTATTTTGTCTTTCCAGTTATATTCAGTAAACCTTTATATAAAGTTAGAGCTGATGGCTATAGGATTTTGGTGTTAGATTCTGCTTTACATTGGAACCTATGGAGGCCTCTTTACTTTCTCAGTCAGAAAGACACAGGGGCAGTGGAGTACATAAGGCACTGTGCCTCAGGTATATGACTGTTACAGCTCTCTTACTGGACATGAGCTGCAGTCCTCGTTCTTACAGCCAAGTTGCATGAAGGAAAAGCACTGGCTTTATCACGTGTTTATTTTCAAACTATTTTAATCTGTTCATTCTTACACAAATGTTAAATCATTTTAGCAATTCTTAATGTAAAATTTGTGCCTTTGTCTAGATTCTGGGTCAAACTGCTGTGCTTTTTGGAGTCCAGCAAAACCCACATATTAATAGCAAGCTGCACCTGCTTTTTGTCTATATTTCTACCTTCTGCTTCTCTCTTCCAGGGTCCTGTGTAGTGACAGGAAGCCTGACATCCCAGAATCAAAATTTCCTAATAAATCATCAGTTACTGTCATATTATTTGTTGAAATGTAAAAGTTTATACTTGAGATTGAAGTTCAGTTATAAACAAAGTAGGATAAGAACTATTTTAAATAAAATAATGTTATAAAGTTGAGGGATAATTGCAAATAATTGGTCTGAAAGTATAGGATAGAATTATAAGTTAAAATCTCAGAGTAAACATGCTTTCTTTATGAAATAGTCTGTCTTCTCTGTAAACTAAATAAGGGGATTAATACTAAGACCATTTCCCCAAAAACTTCATAATTTATTAAATATGATTCAGCCTATCTCACTAAAAATGTTAATACCAGAACACATAAAATAAATGTGGTTTGAAGAAGTAATAATTCAAAGGTAAAAATAGATTTCAAACCAGTAGTGAAGAGACAGCTATTAACGTTTCAAGTAACTGTCTTATTTACTACACAACAGATAACTTAGCTCATAAGAACCATTGACTTGAAGTTTAACAAGGGTTGTAGGAATTATTCTAATTTATTTATACATATTTATCATAAAATTAACAATGCTGTTAATATTATTAACTTTAAAAAAATAGTAGTTCCTGTGATTGGGAATGTTGCTACTATTTTTAATCTTTGAGGAGAAAAATAATGGCAGTGTTGTTGAAGCTTTAGCAAAACTCCCTTCATGTGTGTAGAGTAAAATTGGAAACTGAAATAATCTTTATGAAGCCAAAATTGTTAATAATTTATAGAAATAAAACTTTTTGATCTGTAAGTGACCTGCCTGCAAAATATCCTGGTCCAATAGTGGCAAAAAGCTTTTGAGAGTAACTAACTAATATTTGAGTTAAGGCTCACTGGATGAGATGGAACCCTCAGTAAAACTACCTGTGTGACCAAAAACCTGAACTAGATAGCCCAGGCATGTTTGATAAAAACAGTTATTATTGTTCTGTTAAAAACAAATGTTGTAATAAAATGACTCCCACTGACGTCTGGTATCCTCATAGATCTTTGCGATGTTCCACTGTCATCAGAGAAGCTTCCCCCTGCCACAGATGGGAACAAATACAGAGACCCACAGACAGACACTGTGCAGGGTGAGAGAACTTGGAATGCTCAGTCATAAGTGGAATGTCTCCATCAAACCCCTCCTACCATAGCACTGGGAACTCTGTAGAAGAGAGGCAGAAAGGAAGAGCTAGAGAGGATGGAGAACATGAAAGAATCAAGCCTTGAAAGCACAACAGGCCTGGTGCACATAGGAATTCACAGAGACTGATGCAGTGCACACAGGACCTGCATTGGTCAGCATCAGATTGGGACCTAGAGACGCAAGGAGATGTGGACAACACCGCCATCCCTAACACAGAAGTTACCTTTAATTGACAGTCACTTGCAAATGAAAAATTATTTTTCTCCAAGGAAGTCTAATTGGGGCAACAGAACACATTTAAATGTAGGCCCAGTAGTAAATGGCCAAACAAAATGAACTCAACTGCATTTGGCATTCTTGGAGGATTTTTGTCTCTTAATGTTTTGTTGTTTGGCTTTTTTTATCTGTCTGTCTGTCTATCTACCTATCTATCTCTCTACCTATCTATCTATCTTTGCCTTACTGGTCCTTTGCATAAACATTATAGTTTCCAACTTAGTGTTTTTATGGGACTCCAGTGGATACCAAAGTGTATGCAAACATCTGTGTCAAAATTCACTTCGCGTGCTTTCCCCATATCTCTTTTCCAATTCAGTTGTTCTGTCATATTATAATTTTTCTTTTTTATTTATATTTTTATTATTGTTTCTATGATGCCAGTTTGTTTTCTAATGAGACATAGAAAATGTATGGGTGTGGATGAGAGAGAAGGTGGCAAGGAACTGGGAGGAGTAGGATCCTCAAGAAAAACCGTATTCAAAATATATTGTGTGAAAAGGTCTATTTTTAATAGAAGAAATAAACAATAATTTTATTTGTTGATAAAATTCTACTAATTTCTTTGTTCTGCAGAGAAGAAGTCATGAATTGTGTCAGTATTAATTGTCACATTGAAAAAAGGTGAATAAGCTAGGATATAAACATATCTGTGAGTAAATATTTAGCTTCCGGACATGTCTGTGAAGGCATGTTGATTAAGTGACTGAGGCAAGAAGACCCGCATTAGAGGTGGGTGGCACCATGCTCAGGGCTGGAGAGCTAAACAGTGTAAACAGTTTCAAGTTAGCCAAGTGCATTTAACCGTTACTCTCTGCTTCTTGACTGGGGATGCAGTGTGACCAGCTAGTTCCAGCTCATGTTTCACTCAATTCTTTGTCATGATTCACAGGACCATGGGACTGTAAGTTGAAATAAATTCTCCCCCTGGGTTGCTTTGTTGGGGCATTTTGTCACCACAACATAAGAGGAAACTAAACACATAAATATATCCTATGATAGCTGTCATACTTTTATTGATCATAGTAAAATTCTGCAGTCAATTAAATGTTCAAACTCACACTAATGAGTTTAATAAGTTTTGATACACTATTATAATTAAATGCAGATATTGAGAGAAATGCCTCGCAGCATGAGGAAATGCTAAGAAATATATTGCAAAAATTATTGTGAAACATTAATTACCATATGTTAGAAACATTATTAAATAGTCCTGTGTTTATATATCATACAGACACAGTAAACTATGTTCAGATAAATATTAAAATTTTCCTATAAATTATCTCTGGTATATTGAGATACCTTTGCATTTCTCCTTTTTTACTAGAGGATGTATATTTAAATTAATAAGTAAAGGATAATACCAAATGAATCATATAAGACTAGAAAATAACTTCAGTTTTCCATAAGCTAGAGACTTTTACAATTCAAAGTGAGGTATATTAAAATGTCATGACATGTGGTAGTTAATTGTGAGCTTAATGACCAGAATATTCAAACAATTTGTAATATAGTAAACATTCATGAAATACAGATTCCCACCAAAGTGGTCATAAAAGAAGAAATATCATTTACCTAACATATATATACATGTGTGGCTATGCTTTTTACTCAGATATTTTCATTCTGATGAGCCATGGCCTATGCATCATTGTCATTAAATACTTAAAACATGCTGCCTTAATTTGAAAAAAAATAAAACCTATTGAGTTCTACAATGAATCAAAAATAGTAGATTGCCTATCTTGGTGTTCAGGCGTTTCAATATGCACAGTTGAAAGGCAGGAGAAAGGATGCTTATTCGTGGGGTAGGGAGGGAGGTAAACAGTGAAAAGTCTAGGTAAGTTGATTTTCTTGGGACAGAGGTACCTGTGCCAGATTTCATTTTACAAAATGTACAGTGCTGATATTAAATACTCCATTCTTCAACTTGAGTGTTAAGTATGTATTTCTGCTTCTTACACATAGATGAGTTTAGAAGCTTCATTTAACAGCTCACTGGTATGTTTCCTCTATTCATAACCTGAAATTAGAGTAGTATCTAGCATATCAAGGCCGTATTACATGGTTAAGACAATGAAATATGCTAAACTTCTTAAAACAATTCTAGGAACTGAAAAAAAAAACATAGTGTGAGAAGACGAACACATTCTATATCCCTTTCCTTTCAGTTCGTTCTACTTTGGAGCTTGACAATTCCCAAACTCATTTGAACTCTACACAGCATTTAGAAGGAGAGAATTATCTCTGTTTACTTTCTTGATTTCCATCAAGTTAAACAAAAGTGGGCTACGGGATTAGGGGTAAAGATATTTTGTTAAAAGTTCTTTTGTGTAGACATCCAAAGTGACAGGTAACATATATGGCTGTTTAAATTTTAAGACATGCTTCCCCATACTAAAACAGGAAAAAGTGGTTTGGCTTTAAAGTTGTGAATTCAGCCTTTGTTGGGCATAGTTAATGGTCAGCTTCTGTAGGGATTTTTAATGTAGCATTTGTGAGTGGGCTAGTGGTTGCAACCCACTTCCTCCTTGTCATGTGTCTACCCAACTCTATTGTTATAGACTGGGTGAGTAGCAATTCCTTAGTCGGCTGTGCTAAGAAGAGGTGGTTTCCTAGAGTCTGGTATTTATGCTTTCAGACTAATCTCATTACAAAAATATCTATTTCCATCACTGCTGATGTCAAACATGCCACCATATTTTGTGAGTAATTCCATAAGACTATAAATTTTTACCTCCGGAGGAGATAACCTTTCTAAAAGTAGGCTGAAACTTGACAAGATCTGTAAACATTTATGTAGGAATCATAACCACATCCCAAAATAAACAAGCATAGGAAACCATCAGGGTGTCTAGTAAAGTTTAAAACAATAGTAAATATGCTCACTCTGCTACCAGAGATAAAATAACAACAAAACTGGTTACACAATTAAATATGATGTTTCTTCACATTGTTATTTGTTTTTCCACCAGAAAAAAAGACCTAACTCTTTTGTTGTTGAAGTAGCTAGGCATTTTTGAACCAAAAGAGGAAAGTTATTGTAAAAATAAAAATATCCATGAATATTATAGAAAGTGGTCATAGACAAAATAGCTTATGAGTACAATGCTAATTGTTTATGTTCTGTTGCAGGATAAAAAGTTGTTATATTCTAAACATGTGGAAATAAGAAAACAAAAGGAACACCAATTTTATGCATTTGTTTCATGTTTTTGTATGTCCTTTACTCACTGTCTTAGGATTTTGTTGTTGTGAAGAGACACCATGACCAAGGCAACTCGTACAAAAGCAAACATTGTATTGGGACTGGCTTGATGTTTCAGAGGTTTAGTCCATTATCATCATGGCAGGAAGCACGGGAGTGTGCAGCCAGAGGAACTGAGAGTTTTCATCTTGATCTGAAGACAGCCAGGAGCTTGTCACAGTGGGCATAGCTTGAGCATTAAAGATCTCAAAGTCCACCTTCACACTTTGTCTATCAAGGCCACATCTCCTCTAATGAGGCCATACCTTCTAATAGTGCCTCTTCCTATGGTCAAGCATTTAAACTCATGAATGTATGGTGGGCAAACCCATTCAAACCACCACGTCCACTCATACAAAATTGTTTCTATTATCCTTGCCCTTTATGAAGAGAATGTGAACCACAAAACCATAACCACAATTCATCCTTCCTATGAAAAAGTTAACAATCTACAATGAAAGTAAAACACAACAGTTACTAAGTACAGTATAAGACAATGAGACAAATAGTATTCCCATTAAAATACAAATAATAGTTGACACAGCTTCAAAACTGGAGTCTTCAATAGAAAGGTGGAAGCTGACGAGGTTGTATGTGGTTTTTTAGAGAGAGAAAATCTGTTCACACTAGGTCAAGAGTTCAGGACGGTTCTGAAATGGCAAGTTATCAGTACAAAATACCCTAAGATCAAGTTCTCAGCACAAATGAGATTTACTGGCCTCATTCAGACAAAGGGAAGGAAATAAGAGACAAAAAATAGGAGATAAAGGAAGGGGAAAGAACGAGGGAGGATATATTTTTCCAGGTGAGTGGGTGGACAAAAGAATGCCTCTGCATAGCAGGAGAGAGATGTAGCACTAAGTCAAATGGTCATTTATAAAAATAAAGGGACCAACCTTGTTAGCATGAGGTATTTAATTTTGATTGGATAGGGTAGCCACAAGGAGCTTTTGACTGTTGTTCAATACTTTGATAGCTGGGTCTTGGTAGTTTACCTGAGGAGGATGAAGTGGCCAATTAAGGGAATAGACCTTAGTGGCTAACTTAAGGAATGCAATCTACTGGGTTTTAGTAAAGCAGAGGAATAGAAGGGCAAGGCCTGCCAGAGCCATGTTTGACACAAAATCAAAGTATGCATACCACCAAACTCCATCTAAGTGAACCAATGAATTTTCCTGGAATTTACAAGAACATAAATCAGGGGTTACTTTCAGGAGCATAAATGTTACATCAAATGGACTTTGACTGGACTTCTGTATGAACAGAAGAGTACCTTCAGTTTTGAGAGAATAGAGACCATAAGGAGACTCCCGGCCCTGGGTCTGTATAGGGTTTTTAGAGTCTAACAAACAAATGTCCCAGCACAATAAGCCCTAGTTATGAGGGTTACCCACACAGACATAAATAATATTCCTTTTATATACTAATATTTTGTCTGTTAAAATGCTGAGTACCCAGGCTTAAAGAATGAATAGTTCTGACTTTGAATAAGCCTTATTCTTCTTCCCAGATGTTCCCTGAATAACTCATGAAGATTGTTACATATGGCCTGGCATGGTGGCACACAGCTTTAATATCAGCACTAAGGAGGCAAAGAGAGGAGGATCCCTGTGAGTTCAGGACCGGCCTGGTCTGCATAGTGTGTTTTGGATAGCCAAGGATACATATTAGAGAGATACTGTATTAAAAAAATTAAAAAAGGCTATTGCTTTAATTACCTTCATCTACAGTAATGATATTCTACTATGTGTATCTTTGTGGTCTAGACTTTGATCACATACAACTGTCATCCAATCCAGTAAAATTCAAGAACTACTCTGATCTTGTTAGGGTCTGAGAATTTGGGGAAAATCCATTATGAAAACCTAGTTTGAGCCAATAACAGCTTTTTTTTTTATTCAAAAAGCTACTCTATCAGGGAGCTGGATGTGTTTGGAATGCAAACCATTTCAGCAGGGTCAGGACCGAGCAATATTTTAAAGCAATAATCAAGCAAGCAAGCAAATAAACAAACAAATAAATAGGTGGGGTGAAGGCAATGGTAGAGGCAACCAATCAGAGACATGCATACTTGTACGTTTTCAACCATTTCTACACCTAACACCTTAATTGTATTATCTGTCAAATACCCCATAAGCTTTCAAGAGAACTTTGCCTGGATTGAGACCAGCCAATCAGCGCCTCTTTAGAAGCTGCTGGCTTTCTGTCCCAACTGTGTGCTAACCAACAAAGCATAGAGTAAGATATTCTTCTGCTCTAAATTCATACGGGGCACCTGGGGTCTAAAACCGCTTCTGGGAATTCAGTGTTTTCTTTTTCTTAGAATTTTGCTTTGTACAAAATGGAGAATATAAATAAGACGGAGTGTGTGAAGCTAAGGAGGAGGTCCCTATCAATCTCATTTTGTAACTCTATACACACTTTGAAGGAAATAGCTCCAAATCCTATTAACATATCACACACACACACACACACACACACACACACACACACACACACACGAGAGAGAGAGAGAGAGAGAGAGAGAGAGAGGATTATTTTAATAGCTATGAAATTTGTCCAATTCTCTCTGTCTCTATGTCTCTCAGCATCTCTGTCTTTGTCTGATTCTCTCTCTCTCTCTCTCTCTCTCTCTCTCTCTCTCTCTCTCTCTCTCTGTGTGTGTGTGTGTGTGTGTGTGTGTGTGTGTGTGTCTGAGAAACCCATATCCAATTCTCCCTCTTTCTCTTAAGTCTCTTAATTAAAGTCTATATTAAAATGGATTTTAATAAATGTTTTTTAATGAGAACTCCAACTCTGCTACATACTAACCAGTCTTCAATTTATTTTATTATTTAAAGCTGTGAATCCTGGTTTGACAAAGTCGCAGCCCCTAAAAGATTAGGGGAACTATGGAAGCTGCTGTAAGTGAAAGAGAGAAACTATTTTTCTTCCCAGTTGACATCTCTCATTGTCCTGTCTGACATGTTAGTCCCATCTCTATCTCAATGACTGCAGTCCTGAGACACCTATCTTTAGAAGACTTCCTTGTACTTTCGGCCCATGGCCAGCATGTAAGAATTCAGGTCACAAAATCTGAGTAGCTGATTAGGTTTTACTGCTGGCCTGGGTCCCTGAATATCAATCCATTTTCTTCCTGGGAATATGTCATTTCACAGGTTATATCTCATCCTTCTTGAACTTTGATTCTCAAATGAAGGCATTTGTGTAGATAGAGAGGCAGAGTGTATCCCTTTACATAGACCACAGGGAAAGAACACACAGAGTCCTTCAAATAACAGTGTTTTCTCCTTTCTCTCACACTGAACACAGGGTTGCTTTTTTGTGCTGTGTTTAAGTCCCCTGAGCCCTTCAAGGGAATCTCTACAGGTCTGGGTTTCTTAGATCTCAAAACTGTCTGCTTCACTTGTCACCATCGATTTCAGGAATGGATATAATATCAGATTGTTTCACTACCGCTCACTCACCACTCTACACAGAGAAGAACATTAAAGGCTAGGAGCATACCTTGCTTGGTACCAGAGCCATCCTTTTCTGACTTTGAAATATTTTCATGTCACAGTTATACTCACATTTTTTCCAGTTTCCTAAACAATAATGTTTTTTTGGGGGGGGGACAGTTAACTAGCATATTCCTCACCATACTCCTCTCTAGAGATTCGCCAAGCATGTATTTGATGAGTTGGATTTTATTTACTCCTTGGCACTTTGTTAACATTAAACTTTCTTTAAGAAGTTCTTTCCTTCTCTCCTTCCTTCCTTCCTTCCTTCCTTCCTTCCTTCCTTCCTTCCTTTCTTTCTTTTTCTTTTTCTCCTTCCTTCCTTCCTTCCTTCCTTCCTTCCTTCCTTCCTTTCTTTCTTCCTGCTTTTCTTTCCCTACCTGACCCAGACTAGTGCATTCTTACCTCTTTTTATACTACTCTATTGATTTCTGTTATTTGTCAGGTGCAAATATATACATATTTTAAACCTTATATATTGCTTCCTTTTCTGTGCTTTGTCATGAGTCTTCACATTCCGTGAACAGAACTGAATCACTCCCCTAATAGACTACAGTCCTTTAGTGAGCAGCTCCACACTGAGAAGATAGTTCGAAATAGCTATTTGATGCCTCTATTGGAATACAATATTGTGTTGAATGGAATGTAGCATGTATTAGCCAAACCGGAATGAATTGTAGGAAGGGGAATGCACTGATAAAACTTTCAGAAAAAAACAAGTGTTTTCAATTGTGTGCTAAGTGGTAATTATTTCATACATGTGGACTCATACTGCAGTTCCTCCCACAGTTACCTTGATTCCTTTAGGTAGATGTTCTCAGGTCACAGAAATGATCCCTAAAGATTTTCTGTAGTGTAAAATAAAGTATCGGAAGGTAAAAATAAATTTAAATGATAAACGTGTGTATTGGAGCTGTGTATCTAAGGACATGAGGTGGGATCAGAGGTGGTTGAGTTTCCAGTGCTCAGATTCATCTAAGTGCTTAGGGAATTCCTTCATATGCAATTTCTCTCTAAGCGAAGTTAACACTTTCTTTTGTAAAGAAACACAAATGGCATCATTCAAGAAATGTTGGTCAGAAAGAAGAGGAAAGGGACCCTTGAACATTCCTGATTGGTATCTAGCAATGCTGTTGTGACAAAATAGGAGATCCCCTAAACAATGAGCAAATTTCATCCTATCGGGTTGGTGAGACTTAGTTGTAGCTTCGGATGTTACTAGAGGACATAATCTCACAGCATATTTCTTGGTCTGTCTCTTAACAATCTTTGTGCCCCCTTTTCTGCAATGTTCCTTGAGCCTTGCAAATGAGAAATTTCTTTAATATCAAAAATAGAGAGAAAAATTAAAAATAAAACCTGAACTGCTGTGTGATCCAGAAATTCTATGAGCGTAGATCCAAAGGGAATGCAAATTTGTTTGCAAACATCTTCTACATGCCCGGAATCAACACAGCACTGTTCACCACAGCTAAAAGCTGGACTCATTAAGCATCTATCACTGATATGGGAAATGATACAAGGACACAATACATAATAGAATAATATTAAATCATAAAACGCAAATAAGGAGGATCGTTTTGTTAACCTGTTTTGGAACTAAATATTACTAAATTGAGTGAAATAGTTCAGTAACAGAAAGACATATAAGGTACAACTTGGTTCATGTGTGGAATGTTAAAAGATCTCACAGAGATTGGAGTGACAATTCAGAGGACAGGAGGAGAATAGATCTACAAGAGGGGTGGTACTGAGCAGCGGGTATGGTGTGATCATATAGGAACAAGAATTTTCTTTGTGCTACTACATTGTGCAGCGAGTGAGGAGGGCATCTGTATAATATACACTATAAACAGTTTGAAGGAAGGGCTTTGAGGTATCACTGTAAAAAACTAGCAACTGAGGAGATACATATCCTCAATCTGACAAACATTTTGTAGCTAACAGTTATGATATATACCGTTCATGGGAACATTGGATGTTTTGTGTATCTGTTGGTTCTGAAGTTAACTAAAATACACTTAAAATTGTTTTAAGGGAGTTTTATATTTTTTGCAGCTTCAGAAGTCTTACCACTCAGCTGATGTTTATTTGTGAGCTTACATCACAGCTTCCCTGGTGCAGCTCTGCTTTACCGTTAGCCACCGGAAAAAAATGGAGTATGGAAAGCTGCATCTGCAGGTGAGTTTCCTCAGGGACTCGGGATTTCAGAAAAATTTATGTCAATACAAAAAGCTTACTCTGGGAAATACTTTGAATTTGAAAAGCTTCAATATTTATACTAAGGTATAATAACGTTTTGAGATAGAACTTTTGAGGTTGTTTTTACATCGATAACAACTATTATCACAATTTTTTAAATACATAAAACGTATAATCTACTCATGTATAGTTGAATAAAATATATTCAAAACAACCTTTGGCTTCAAAGTTCAGGTATAAATATTGTCAAACATAACAATCTTGATTTACATTGCTGATTTTAAGCCAAGGTATGATAAGAAACTACACCAGGCCAATATTCAGAAAACTCTGTTTAAATATTTTGTTTAAATAGTTAGTTGGTAAGGCATATCCACTTTATCAGAGAAATTGACTTGAAACATAGTTGGAATAAAGAGTTGGAAGCAAGTTGCTGTTCTTGCTAAAGAAATACTTTGAAAAGAATAATATTTATGTAGTATGTACCATACATATATTTTATGATTCACTGGACACAAAGTAGGCACTCAAATGCTTGCATATTATTTAATTTATCCAGAATCAGTAAAAATATATTTTAGGAGAGAACAAAACATTGCATTTTCTACAGGGGAATGGAAAATTGCTCCTTTATGTTTGGCATTAAATGAAATTAAGTTGGAAATTCAAGGTATTTAATATTTATGGAAAACCAGTTCTGTTTTGGTTATTATAATGCTCACTGATTCATTTCATGTTAGTACCACCTTAATTGTATTTATAGTAAAACTTCCCCTTTCATTAATTATATACTACTTGTATATTTCATTGACAGAAACCCTGAAGCAAATTATTTTCTCCAGTCATCATCGATGAAGGCACAAAGGGTACTTACTGTCTGTATTTTGAGTATTTTCATGACCAGAAAATTCAATTCCAACTTTTACCTTTGAATATGAATCAGGTTGCACATAGACATTGAGCCAGTGTGTGAAACAGGTTTGGGGGCAGATTTCAAGCACTGCAAATCAAACTTCTCTAAGTCTTAGCTGTGTGTTCTTCAGATTTCTCAAGGACGACCTTCTTTCTCCATTAAATTGGAAAAAAACTATTGCAGTAAAAAAAATCTGGGTAAAATTGATGACTGCATACTACATAGCAGAGCTCCAGATGTTAAGCACAATCGTCTCTGGCTTCTCACTGCAAACAAATCCCTGAGTTAGAAAACACAGCTACATTTTAGTTTGAAACAGAGGGTATTTGTTGAACTGTTTTGATTCTTTGATTGATTCTTTTTATATTTCCTTCCTTTACATTAATATAAAATGTTGTAAAGTCAAGGGATGCTGATAGTAAATGCACTAGCCTCATCAAAGTGGAAAGCATTGGAGACAACTTCTTATATCAACTTGACTTGATATAATTAATCATATTTTACACCAAACCATCATATTATGCAAAACAAATACATTTGGTTTTATATGATCATTTAAAATATAATAACAAAATGAAAATGAAAGGGGAACTCAGAAAACTTAAGGGTGAACTTAAGTTTTCTATGTATTGTTACTATAACATGCACATTTCCCTCAAATCTATGCATTTAAATGTGGAATTATGCTAATGTTTTACCCATAGAGCTGTGTGTATCATCCACTTCTTCATTCACTTTACTGGATCTCCCTGACTCTCCAATACAAAGTATTACTTCCATCATCTAGGTTTTTTCTAATTCCAAAACTTAGACCTTTTTTTCTTTCCTTATGTCTCCTCAGCTCCACATTCAAAGAAAAATTCCCAAATCCATACACCGTGCCTCAGTTCTTTTAACAGACTCTAAAGCCATAGTTGACCCTTTTTTTTAGTGGAACTTGATTTGAAATCATTTACCACATCTCTGAATTTGAATTGTCTGCCTCCCATAGTCACATTTTGTTATTAATCTGTGGTTTATTCTTTGCCACTTTTGTGACGCTAGCATATTCTTGAAATGCAAACTATTAGGGCTGGAGCGATGGCTCAGCAGTGAAGGGGCTTATTGATCCGCAAGCAGATAATTTCCTATTATCCCTATCTAGCAGCTCACAATTGCCTGTAACTGCAGGTCTAGGAGATCAGAGGTCTTCTGGCCTCTATGGGCGTCTGCATTTCCTTGCAAATACCCCCACATAATAATACACATAATTAAACAAAAACGAGTGTTTAAAATACAAATTCCAGGGACAGTGGAGAAAATAATAAATCACTGTGTCTTAAATGAACCAATGCCTGGAGAAGAGAATAATCTTCCATTTGTTTCTCCAAAGAATGAATTTTAGGCTTTCTGATGAGTCCACTGACAGCTATGTATGAGAACTAAGTAAAATATTCTGTACAGAACTAGCAAGTGACAGGCATATGTTCTGTGTGTGTGTGCATTTATTAGTATGAGTATGAACGACGAGGACTAGACGTCTTCCTCTGCTTGCCTGCACCATCTCAGCACTGGGTTGACCAGCGTATGCCACAGTGCTTAGCTTTTTACCTGAGTCCTGGTGATCTGAATCCAGGGCTTTGTTCCGCTCTTGCACACCAGGTACTTTCCAAATTGACACATTGAGCCATCTTCTTAGGCTTGATAGATATTTGTGATGGAATCAGTGCTTTCCTTTTGTTTTATTCCTGGGGAAGGAACTTGCCACAGACATAATTTTCTCTCTCTCTCTCTCTTTGAACCACATAACAGGTGCATTTTTTCCAATTTTGCAGTGTGTATCTCTGATCTAGAAACAGTTGAGGCATCTCAGACACTTCCACAGCTGTATATTTAGAAGTAAAATAAATATAATACGGTGAGTATTTTACAGTAATGTAAAACCGCTTTTACAGTAAATGTCATATTAATGTATCTGAAGTGTTCTGGGCCTCATGAATCTCTCTGCTGCATTCTTGTGTGCTCAATGAAGCCTAGCAGATTGCAGGGAATGCCGCAAGACTTATCCCAGACAGGAAAGCTTAGGTCTCTGTCAGGCAAATATTCACAGGCTTTAAGCATTGGAGGAGAACATAGATGTCATTAAGATCTATGATTTTTTTCTTATTCCCAGAAATTGAAGGCAAAAAAATGATACCAGCTTGCCCAATCCCTTACAAATATATTTAGTAACCTCCTAGCTGATAGCAAAATGCTTCTGTTTGCAATACCCTGGCCAGGAAAACAAGTAATTGATTTAAAAGAGACAGCTGGATAAAAATAATAAAACCACAAAATCCACTGCTATTTATACTATCATTTAAAAATTAATCAGATTCATGGAACAGAAAAACCACTACAGTCAGTTCATTTGCCTACGGTTCATTTCTGTTGGCTGCTCTCTCAGACTCCAAAACAAGCTTTCAGGGAAAAGTCAGACAATTAAAAAAGTTCAAGTCAACAAGACACGATGATTGTCTGGAAACAGAATTACTTTGACATGTATACTCCTCTTTGTTCTCGACAATATGCATTTTATTCCTGAGCTGAAAAAATTATATATATTGTCCTTTATGGTTTACAGATCGTATTGATATAGTTAACATTGTTTGTTGATCCTTAATTTCTGTATAAAATTTTTATTCTAAAAGGAACAAAATTTTCATTGTGCTTTATTAAGAGAATGATTAGAAATCACTGTAAAGAATCATGTTTTAACAAAATAGCAAAAGTAGATATATAAGTCAACGTTTATTTCTGTTTTGACTTCCATTGAATGATAGTACATGGAGAAACAGGGGATTCACATCACTCCAATCAGGAATTTCTTACGTGTTTCTCTATATTATCTCTAATACAAGGGTATTTTAAATGGATACTAAGGTTTTGCTTTGGAGATATTGGATTTTGCCTGGGTCTTGATTCCTTCTCTCCTTTCCTTTTTTCCAGCTCTTTAAAAAAAGTTAATCAGGGTGGACTCCTATTTAACTCAAAATAGGACTTATTTAAGTGTAGAACAGAAGAAAATAGATATTTCAGAGTGTGTGTCCTAAATAAACTCCTTAACTAAAACAGATTAGAAATAACAAAATGACATAAATAAAATGAAGGAGTTGGTTAGTGTTCTAAAAATTCTTTGAAACTCATTTGGAAAATGGAAATAAACTATAGGGATTACAATATCACAGCTTTCAATCAAAGTCAGTACTTTGATCTGAGCTTCCATTTTAAGGCTAATCAGGACACCTGTAAGAAAGCACTCAAAATAGTTCATACCAGGGGATATTGCCAAAAGAAAGCCCAACATGTGCTAGGCATAACCTCTCCCACTGAGATATAGCCTTAGATCCCCCTCAGTCTGTATTGATAAACTCCGTGAGTTAAAAGTGAGTAGATATAGCATAGTTTAAATGGTGGCGAGGATTCAGTTTATTACTACAGAATTCATTAAATCATAAGTAGTAATAAAGTATGAGAAGTTGACTTCTGAACTATTTCAACAGTGCATCAAAACATCAAAATGAATTTTAGTTATGTTATTACATTTTTCTGAACGGGAACCAGTCAGAACTTAGCTGCCATCTGGTTGAATTTGTCATTCTCATTGGGCTGCTTCTTCTACATGTTGCACTTTTTAGGTAATGTAAAAAACAACGCCGATAAAACAACAAGCACAGGAATACCAACAAAAACCACATAGAAACTTACTTTTCAAAAGTGGCAGTCAACTTTTCTTTGTGTCATGAGCCACAGCCTGATCAACATGTTGATCTATATTTTTAAATTTAGATGTGTTTACATTCTATATGACCTTATGTATTATAATACATTTTGAACTTACTTCAGAAAAATGAACTTCATAGTTTTTGGTAAAAAATTTCTTTTGCATGATTTAGTCACTTTATGTCCTTTTATCATACCTATACATATACCCGAGAAGGAAAGGAATTTGAGAGGTACCCAGTGTTAGTGTGAGAGGACATGAAAATATTATTTAAAATGTATTTATCTATTTTATGTGCATGAACATATTTCTAAATGTATATGCATATATCAAAAGTGTGCACGTGAGTGAGGAGGCTAGAAAAAAAAGTAGATCCCTGGAGATGGAGTGACAGTCAGTTGTAAGCTACCCACATGTGTATGGGAAATGGAACTGAGGTCCTCTACAGGACCTTCAAATTTTCTTAACTGCGAAGCATTTCTTCAGCCCCTGTCTTCACATCACATTAGAACCAAAAATGTAGAATGAGAAAAGCAAAAAAGAAAACAGCATCATTCAATGAGCTAATATCTTCTTTCTTTTTTTTTTTTTTTTTTTGGTTTTTTTTTTCAGAGCTGGAGACCGAACCCAGGGCCTTGAGCTTCTGCTAATATCTTCTAATAACCAAAGAAATAGGTACCATGTCTTTCAAGGTAAGGTTACTGCAGGGGCCAGTATACTCCAGATCAATTTTATTCATAACAGACTTCCGTGCTTTTGAAGATATGCAGAGCAATAAGAGACACATGAATGCCATGAGTAATATTTTCTGTCTGGATGTGATATTTTGAGAGATTAGAATCTAAGATTAAACAAACTCCCTTGTCTCTCTGTAATTTAAGTTCACGTCATATTATTTTCCCAGTAAATTTGCAGTAAGTCCCTTACATTAGTATATTCAGTAGGAATAACCAAGGTGTGACACTAAATATAAATTGGAATATCTGAAAGCTAAATTGATTTAAAATGCTTTTCTCTAATTGGTATCATCAGAGTTTATTAAAACAAATATGTCATAATATTATAATGAGAAGGCTAGGCTGACTCCATGAAAAGCTTCAAATTGGCAGTTTAGGCGACTAAGCCTAAGAACTAGGCAAGTCCCGGCGAGCCTAGGCAAGTCATTTACTAGAGATAGAGTAAGACAAAACCCACTACACAGGAATTCCCTTAATGTTCTTTAAATCAGGCCTGTGAGCTCACTTGGTTGTCTATCTTGGTAACAGGAGATCCCAGCTTGCTGGACTTCTGCAGAATAAAACACTCTTAGTGTTTACATACTCTATGAGTCTCGGCTATCATTCTTTGGAGAATCATGGTCGCTTACTCCTGGAATATTAGTTACCTGGGTTAATTGAAACACATATTCTCAGACTTAACTTAGGTCAACAGTCACATTCAGTCTGCTGGTCCCTGTAGCATTGACAAACTCAGAGTTGGAAGGAGATGCACACAATGGATTTCAAGAGTCAGTTGCACTCTAGTATTCACACTGGCTCCTGCTGCATGCTTTCTTCGTGGTTTTGTGGTTGTATTTTGTGTTGGTCGAAATGATTGGTGTCTGTGCCCATGGAACTGTTTATACCTGACAGTTAAGGAAGCAAAGTTTGTAGGGGGTGGAGATGCAGAGTGGGTTTGTAAAAGACATCATAAAGTGTAACCTCTCGTGGGTCAGAGAAGTGGTGTGGAATAAGACGGGAAAGAGCCACTGTGTAGTTGACATGACGTGGAATGTCTCATTTTGTTCTGTATTCTGTATAGCATTTGTCCATACTCTATGTCAGAAGCTTCTACAACTCAATGTATCCAGAACGTCCAGGCCAATTTGAAATCTGGTGTTCCTAACCTGTGGCAATCCTGTGTTGCAAACGTACTCCATTGTTATCTTTGTTTTTTTTTATTATTTTTAATAATATAACACAATATTTTCGTATTTCAGCTTTCTACATAGTTATATTTTTTCTAACTTATTAATTGATATAGTCTATCTTCTCCCCCATCACTTTGCATATTATAGGTATGCAGTTGCTGCCATATTCATCCTCATTACTGATTGCAAATTCTGCATTTGCAAAATCTACCTATTCACAGAAAGATAGTGTCAGTAATTCATGAACAAGTATACATGACTCCATAGTTACTTGTGAACATGTGCAGGGTGCTTGAAGCCAGCATCCCAGATGACATCAAAGAATTCAGTCCTTTGAATATCCTGTCTTTGTTCTCATACTGTTGACAAGAATCCTTTGGAGGTCTTCATAGCATCATGTTTTTCATATTTTTTACGCTTTTCAATGTAATGTTGCAGTTTAAAGCCATCAATAGGAAGAGTGTTGAAGGGCTAGCCTGTGTCTATGATCAAAAATAAAAATATACTAGATTCATCCTACTGACAAAGCATGTGAACCGGGTGACTTTGTTCAAACCCAAGACTGCAGGGGGATTACTGCTGAGCAGTGAATAATAAAACACGTTTTACAATAGAAGCACCCATCCAGTCTCTGCTGTTCACACTTTCTTTCTTTTTTTGTACATGTGGAAATTCACACAAGGAATTTTTGTACATGAGGCTGGTGAAAATATACATCTCCAACCCCATCCGTTAAAGATTGGATGACTTGATTTTCAGCAAATGCAGCTATCAGTGAGGTGGATCTCTTCATCTACTGAAATATTCATTTCCCATAAGACCTAACCCATCCCATTTGTTTCTAATTTTCCACAACACATTACAACTACTGGGAACAGCCATGTCTTTAATTATCATGCTCTGTGTATGGGGGAGACTGCTAGGAAAGGGGGACACTCCCAGGATGAAGGGATTGAGGAAAGAATGCCTTTGAATTCAGAGTTCACTTGCATTGTTCTCTCAATCATGAGATTAAAGATGGGGACAAACAAGACCCAATAAGGAGCCTGGAAGAATGGAGACAAGGATGTTTTGCACATCTTTATTGGTTACGGAGAATTACAGAGGGGAAAGCATTATCTATATGTAAATGCCTCCAAAGTGGTGTTACCACCCATGAGCAGGCTGTGGTGGGGGTTCTTGTCTCAGAAAAGAATTAAACTTCTGGGAGAGCAGAGCACTCAGTTTGTTAGCCATCTGCCTGCTCTGAACCATATTACTCAGGGGAGGACCCTGGGAAATCCTCCCTGTTAAGTGCCTTCCCACTCATCGGTTTAAAGTGCTTTCAATTTTCCCAGAGTTACATTCAGGTGACAGAAATTTCTAGTTAGATCACAGCCATAATATACATTAGATCAAGCTTCTTAAACCAAAATCCAAACTTCAGAGCCCAGACTACTCAGATCAGCAAAGGTCTTCAAGCGATCTCATCTGCCCAGCATTTCTAGAGGATAAAAGGGCTTGTTTCAAAGTCGTCCAGAAGATGAGGAGCAAAAAAGTTCTCTCTCTCTCTCTCTCTCTCTCTCTCTCTCTCTCTCTCTCTCTCTCTCTCTCTCAGCACACAGACACATGGATCAGTTATTTTTCACAAAGAATTTTCCAAAACATATTACGTGTAGAAAACATGAACATATTTATTTAAAAAGATAATGAAGAAGAAAAAATATTAAAAATTACCTCATCATTAGAAAGTATATATTATTAATTTATTAATTTATGTTATTTGAAAGACTGTCTAGTAACTGTCTAGTAGCATCCACCCATAATTTCTGACCATCTTCAAATATTTTCTGTCTGACAAACTTCTTTCTCAGCACTAGAAGGCAACTTAGAGAATCCCCAAACCAAAACCAGATTGAATGTCTTTGACTTCAAAATTCACATTGTTGTTTTAATCATGAAGTTAAAGGCATTGAAAAGCAAAGTGTAGTGTGGGGCCTGAAGACACTATAGAATGGAGTGGTGTGCAGATGTCTACAAATCACTAAGTGCATTTGTGTACACTCATGTCTTAGGCACCACAGTGAGGCAGACAGCCTGTTTTCTTTTCTTTTCTTCTGTTTTTTTTTTTTTTGAACGCAGTCTTTATTTTTTACCCCTCATAGCACAGGGAAAGAGAAGCAAAAGAATTCACAGCAACTGAATGGAACAGCTTAATGATCTGTCTGTAGATGGTGGGACAAGTGAGTCATGAGAACTATTGCCCAGTGCACAGCAATCCATGTGGTCCACATCCCGTGGTGAGGAAAGGCTAGTGAGGAATCAATGGATGCTGACTCTGCAGCTGCTTCTCTTTAAGAACAATAAAGCTACCTGATCACAGCCTCAGCTGCACTTACCAAGGTTAACTATGGTGCCGGTCACTTAACAGTAACCCCAGTCAGAACCAAGCCAAAGGCAAGAGAGGTCCTAGCGGGAGATGTGGCCATTAGAAGGGTTGCTCTCTTAGAAGACTCCTATTCATTGATGTATTGGAGAGCATCAATGGATAGTCTGGAGCCTGCTTTTTGTAGCACTTGAGAAGCTCATCCCTTCTTTGCAAACACTTTTTCATTCTTGCTTCTGATGGGTGCAGGCTAAGGGCTGCAAGAGTTTGTTGTTAAACCCAGGTACCCACTGCTTATGTCAGCAGATCTGAGGTAAGGCACTGCTCAGGAGTGCCTCCATCTTTGTTTTATATAATTGGTGCTTTAAATGTCCATACACTTAAATGCTTTAACTGAGCAGCCGTGGCCGTTACCTCCTAATAGTGCAGACATAGCATATTCTTACCCGTGGGCAAGAATATTTACTCTTAATGCTTTCGATTTATAATTTTTTCTCAACATGGCATAATGACATTTAAAACTAGTGATATTAATTATTGTACTTATTTTTATGTTTTTATAAAGACGGAAGAAAGGAAATGATAAAATAAAACTTTCTAACAGTTTTGGGTTTTTGAAGGATAGTATATATTTAACATCAGAGAGAACTCAAATCCATAGTCTTTCAGGACAGAAAACTCTTGGTGATGAAGAAAGACCATAGTTTCAAAGCCTTGCCATTCTATCAGTCTTGCACAGTTGCAGAAATTAACTATTTGGGGTGGGAACTTATCATTAGAATGAAGAAAAGTTGACATAGGTACTTTTTTTCTTTATGATGTACAATGAGTAGAGATACTGCATACTTTCTCCTTTTTAATGAAATTCTACTATTACTATTACTACTACTACTACTACTACTACTACTACTACTACTACTACTACTATTTTTTAAGTAACAGAATTTTTGTGAGAAATGAAGTAATACATAATAAGGCAATTGACCTGTTTGTTTTTTGTTTTGTTTTGTTTTGGTTGATTGTTATTAACTTGACACACACTAAAGATATCTGAGAGGCGAAACCTCAGTTGAAAAAATTCTAAAACCAGATTGCATATAGGGGAACCTGTAGGATATTTCTTGATTGCTCTGGCAAAGGATCACATGCAAAGACCTTCTAAGTCAGTCTGATCCAATTGGAATGACTCACCTTTAATAGCTCTGACTGGAAAACAAAGACACCTTTGGTACACACTTTTAATCCCAAACAATGTAGGTAAGATTAATTTGAAGAAGGAAGCAGCCATGTTTGAAAGTGAAGTCTAATTTCAAGGCAGACAAAGTGGCAAATTGGAAGAAGATTTGAAAAAAAAAATTGTCATAGATAGAATAAGCCCAACTCCAACTGTCATGAACAGCACAGGAAAGGGAAGCAACTTAAGATAGCAACACACACACACACACACACACACACACACACACACGCACTCATCGATTTCTGTGTGGGCTTGAACTATAGAACATTTCCCAAAGGTAAATCAACATGGTCACATACATTTGTAGGAAGTAATTGAAAATGGAAACAAAGGGCAAACTATTGATAGCATTTATCATGTCCATTCAGGGTTGGAACTCATTTTCTGTAAAAAGTGAGAGAGCAAATGCTTCAGGCTCTGGCTGCCATGTGGTTTCTGGCACCACTGCTCCACCCTACCATTATAGTATGAAAACACCCACAGAGATGTGCTAAATGGAGGAAGCATTTTTTCAGTACAGCTACTTATATTTGCCCAGGGACTACAGTTTATACACACCTGTACTAAGTACAGAGAATAGTATAACACTGAATGCCTTACTATCAGTGTCAGAATAATTCAAAGAATGATATCCAAAATGCTACTGTAGGTTGGGAAAATTTGGAATTCTATTAGAAAATGAGTGACTGTCTGTTTACCTAGTTTTTCTTCAACACAACTTAATTTCAACTTGATTTTACCTAGGAAAAAAGATATACAAAGCATAAAGTCTGCTCTCTGAGGATCAAACACAGACAAACATTAACTGGTTGTTGTAGTTCAACAAAAGTTAAAACAGAACAGAAGGGCTTTAATGTTCCACTTAGAATGATCAAAGGATTGGAAGGATCTCTTCATGAAGATACACATAAGTAATTAACATCCTGTAAGCTGGAAAAAATAAGATGTGATGTGTCTGAATTTATTAGAGATAACTTCAGAGTTGCTAATAGACTACATCTGGTTATTTATATACTCAAGACAGCTTGGGGAATTTCTTCTGTTTAATTTCTTCCTGACTATTAAGAAAATGTCAGAAACAATGGTTTACCAGGAACAGAGATGAAAATTATTAAAATGTACAACCCTGATCAGTAATAATTCACATTTTCATTATTACATAAGCATATATGTATTAATTGCATATATTGCAATTAATTTTCCTAGATGAACTATATTTGTTTTTATATTTAATATGATCGAATATATGTTTATGCTGTCAGTTATATAATACATATAATACCAATTCTTTTTAGTTTAATAATCATTTTCTGATACCTTGAGTCTTCAATAGAACCTGGAACCCTTTGGTATATCTCTTTTAAGTCTATACATTTTAAAAGCACAAACAGTTGACTTCCAATCTTTCTCTTACTTGCCACTAAATCTTCTTTTGACTTTGAGTAAAATTTACATTTTCATAAATTATCATTAACTTTGATCAGAGATAATATACCTAATTACTCCTAATATTGTCATATTTACCCCTTAGAAAAAAATGCCCTATGTGTAGTACCATTGGTAACCATGACTGCTGCAAAAACAAAAGAAAACAAAACAAAACAAAACAAAACAAAACAAAACAAAACAAACAAACCAGCTCTTTTTAGCTTCCCTGCATCCTGATATCTTCTTCCTGCAGGTCTATATACCATCCTTAGTGAAAATTTACCAGTAATCCTGATTCTAAGAAATACAAGTAAGAAATATATAACTTACATTCATGAACAACAAATGAGACCCAGACGGTTGACTGATTCCCCTTTTAGAACGGGACCCTGAGATTGACAGTACTGCTTTTAGTATTTTAAGATATCACATTTGATTATTTGATGTGACATGTTCCTTCTTCTCCCTTTTTTCTCTAATCTTTTCTTCTCTATGTTATAAATATATTGTAATAATTCAGTAAGTCACTACTAAGAAAAGTAAGTATTCCTCTAAGAAGCTCAAGTACAAATAGAAAAAAAAAATCTATATTTCTTTAAACCTTTGTTGGGTAGTAGAGATGAAACCCAAGGCCTAAAAAATGAAAGGCAAGTACTCTTATCACTGAATAACAATATATCTGAGGCAGAAAGAATATATTTAACATCAAAATGAAAGGTACCTGAAGACTGCTTGAGCTGTAGTCACTGAATTGTCTCTACTGAACTAAGCCATCCCAAAGTTAAGGATGGTTCTTACCAGACCTTCAAGTGATTTTGATTATTTTACATTTTAATTTAGAGAAATTAATATGCCCAATTTATTTATCCATTCAACCAGTTGTATTATGATTTTCTTGAAATTTTATTCAACAAACTAAATAACACACCCAAATTTTCTTCAATCACATTCCATTTAATGAGAATGGTCTCAAAAGTCCATAAAAATCAATAATCAATAAAAATTTACCAAAAAAATCCACTATATTGGTCTTATGCATGCATAAATGCAAAAAAGACATTGAAACTGTTTCTTCCATTTATCTGAATTTGTTAGTGTTAAAGTGATAATTTTTTCAAAGTGTCCTTTTTTTAGTAAGTAGCATAGTTTTGCGTGATGGCATTTATGGGCACCCAATATATTGATTATATAAAAAAGTTATAATTTTTAATTTACGATGTTCAGAAATGTTTGTTGCTCAATATGAGGAACTCACAAAATGATTTACAGAAGTCATTCGTCTTATGAACAATGTCACTATTGATACAATATAAAAAAGGGATTAGCCCCTTCAGCTCTGAGGCATCCCTCCAGAGGAGGGAGGAAGTATTACTCACATTTATGAACAGATGCTTCAGGACCTTTTTCTGTGGTTGTCCTGCCTTGTGATACAAGATGGGAAGCCACATAAGGAAGAAGGGACTGCATATGTCTCCCTGTTGACCCTGATTGATCAGCAGGATAAAGAAAGAATCTTGCTTTAGGCAAACATTCAATTCCCTGATGACTTTGGTCATATAGGCGTATCATTCATTTTTTTCTCACCGCTGAATCTTGAGCACTTAAAACAGACTACAGCAAATGCCAGCCACACCCACAGAACCTCTTGAAATATTTTTAAAGCTTCCTAGGAAACTATTATTTATGTACAAAATAGTCACAAAAGTATGAATTGTTGATTTAAGGAATAAGAGTTCCTTCCTCATACCTATGATAGTATTGTGTTTTTAAGGAACAAGTTAATATTGCTTAACTTTTACTGTATATTTTAAAAGACAATTTTTAAAAAACAAGATTCAGTCTGAAAATTAATATTAATGCTCTATAATCATATATATAAAATCATATATAGAGCATACTAAATAATAATATTTAGTAGTTTTAGTATTTAAATGGGAAATCAAGGGAAGATAAGGAATCATTTGTTTTAGTCATCATATTCTCATACATTTTAAATATTAATATAATGCTTTTTATAAGTCATTTGAGAAATTATGAAATCTAGCAAAATCTAGGTCTAAAATAGGGTCTCTGAACTTGGTAGACTGATAATTAATAGTTTTAGACTTGATACAAATGTATATAATAGTAAATTGACAGCATTACTATAGATATATATTCTTGTTAAACGATTACTAGAATACTATGTTTCCTATGAATAATTCAGAGAATATAAAGACCTTTGCCTTTGCTTTTTTGTAACACACACACACACACACACACACACACACACACACACACATTGCTAAAGAGGCACTCTAAAATTATATAAAAAATAAATTAATCATTTAACTAATTTAAATATTTAGAGAACTCTAGTAGATTCACTTTTGTCCTTATGTCGATTGTTCTAGGCTGCCTAACTCGTTTTTATGCAGAATTTATTATAAATCTCTTTATATATACGCTAAATCAAAATGTATGTGAATTCCTTGTAGTGTGCCATGAGTCACTAATTGAATTCATAGCTCTATATAAACAGCTACATACCGTAGCAGGTTTGTCTAAGAACACAGCGTTTTAAAAAGTTCGTCCTCAGTAATAGCTGAAGCATGCTCTCTTCAGAGACTCAGAACTTCTGAGTGAAACATGAGCACCTACTGTATTGGGTCATGATAAAATTTCTTCACAGTTAACGTGATTGTCAGGGGGAGGGCGGTAATGGGGGGAGGATGGGGAGGGGAACACAAATAGAGAAGGGGAGGTGGAAGGGTTAGGGGGCTGTTGTCCTGGAAACCGGGAAGGGGAATAACAATCGAAATGTAAATAAGAAATACTCAAGTTGATAAAGATGAAAAAAAAGATTTCTGAAACAATACAGAGGTCAATGCTAGCAGCAAAGCTCTGAACTGAGAACAGGATCTCCCTGGGGGGAATTAGAGAAAGGACTGAAAGAGTTGAAGGAGCTTGCAACCCCGTAAAAACAACAATGCCAACCAACCAGAGTTTCCAGAGACTAAACCACTACTGAAAGACTATACATGGACTGACCCAGGGCTCCAGTTGCATATATAGCGGAGAATACCCTTGTTGGGGCACCAGGGGAAGGGGAAGGAAGCCCTTGGTCCTGCCAAGGTTGGATGCCCAGTGCAGGGGAATATGGGGGGGCAGTAAGGGGGATGTATAGGGGGATACCTCCATGGGGAGTAGGAGGGGAGGGAATGGGGGGTTACGGACAGGAAACAGGCAAGGGGAATAACCTTTGAAATGTAAGTAAAGAAATAGCTAATAAAAAAATTTAAAAAAAGATTTCTGAAACAGTCTTTTTTAGCACAGAGATTCTAAATACACACATTTTTCAGGTATTTACTAATTTAAAATTTGAAACCACTGATAATTTTCCCATAGGAATCATTTCATTTTTCTCTTCAGCTTGCTTGGCGTTTGGAGACTTGGCCAGAAGATGTTAACTACAGTCCAGTCACTTCACATATACAGACTACCTGGAAAGAGCATACAAAAAACCACTGGCATGTTGTTTTACTCAAGGAATTGTCAGTTCTGTGTGGGAGGGAAGCTTAATTGCTTTTGTTGTATTGTGTTGCCCTTTTAAAATGTGGTTATTATTTAAAATGTGTACCATGTACCATCTGTAACAAATGAACTGTATGGTAAAAAATGTGGTAAATGCCATAATTGGGGCTTAGTTTGAAATGTCAGTTGCAACTACTTCTTTCTGAGGACCCAAATGTTCTTGACTCTACAAAGTCAATACGAGGAACACTTGAACCTGAAACGTAAATTCCATATCCCATAAAAATTTTTATATAAATGTTATGAGTTTAAATTTCAGAACAACATATAAAATGTCTTCATATACTTCATTTTCATCTAGTTGGTTTATAGGGAACCTTTATTTAGTTAGTTCTGAAAATTATGTTACACAGAAATTCCATTCATTTTAAAATAAAGGAGTCTATGGTTAGAGCCATCATTCATAACAAAAGTTAGCAAATGGCAGAACTGTGGCTTGATACAATTTTTAAATCTGTATCTATCATGCATTCTGTTTTCTCCTAATCTTGCCAATGAGGTAACAATTTATTACCTTGGGAAATAACTCATCCTACAGTGCATTAGAGAAATAGAACAGCATATAACGTTCATGAAACTGTGCCTGTGACAATGGTCAGGGAATGGATGTTAAGCATTATGGGGTGGGGGTCTAGTTTTTGTGCTCTGAAAACAGCACCATGGGTCACCTTTAGGAATTCCCAATTCTGTGTTGATTACTGGCCAGTTGTTGAGTTCACTATGCCTACACCCATGTGGAGAGTCTTTTTGACTTCCCTCTTCCTTTAGAGTCAGAGCTTCCACAGTCCTTGCTAATACTATGGTGTGAAGCCGTATCTGCAGTAGTAAGGATCTGTTGGATGAGCATCAAACCATAGTAATACACCCTGACTGGAATAAAAGCACAATTAAAAAAAAATTACCCCATCTAAAAGTTTAATACACATCAGTGATGCTTCAGATGTGCAATAAAGTAATAGTTGCCAGTACATTCTAAAGCTAGCTGTCTACAGCTTCAGGCTGAAAACCCACAAAATTTTCCTTTTAATTATTTCAAAATGAAATTTATTCTGGGCCATTGGTTCCTCTGCAAGAGTCTTGCCTACTAGCCTTGAGAACACTACATTTTAAAATAAATTGCTCAACATTTCTTCCTAATATTTAAACCATATTGTAGTGGGAAGCTCTTCTGTTTATTAAATTTTATGGGCATTGGTGTTTTGCCTCTATGTGTGTCTTATGGATCCCCTGAAATTGGAGTTATAGGCAGTTGTGGGATGCTATGTGGGTGCTGGGAATTGAACTCAGGTCTAATGCTCTTAATTTCTGAGCCATCTCTCTAGCCCCTTGTTCTTTGGATTTAAATGATGGAAGTGAAGGGTTGGCTAAAGGTATGATGTTACAGTTCAATAGAAATCTGGTAATGGTGTTCTAGATGGAACAGAGTGTGCTGACTACAGATGCTAATCGCTCTTAACATTCTCACCACATAAAATGTAAGATGTTGGCAACAAATGACATGATACTCTTACTTAAGCACTGGATGCAATTAATAAAATATCTTGCCAAACACAATACGGATGTGCAGTTATGATCTGTTAATTAAAAATAAGATGTAATTAAAGTTTGGGTTTTAGGACTACATTCCTAGTACACTTAAACCTTCGGTAGCTTATTGCCTACCAGAGAGTCAGTTGTCATAAAGCTAAGCTCTGGGCTGCTGACCTGGGCTGACTGTGAATCCCAGCCAAAGCGTGTATTTGCTCATAATGCGAATTCTTCAGAGTTACCGGCCTACATTGAATTCCTTGCTATTTGTTTTCTTGTTGTCTAGTAAGTAGACGTAAACCCATAAATGTTGACAGTCAAATTCATGGGTTCTCTCTCTCTCTCTTTTTACAGGAAACTGATAGATAATACTGTTACAACCTTGTGAAAAGTAGTCTAGGAATCAATGAACTTTGCCCTTATAAGCTTGGCAAGAGCTCATGTTAAGCACTAGGGTCTTTATACCCCTGCCTACTACTCAGTGAGTTGAGGTCACTGTGTTTAGTAAGAAAGCAATTGCTTAGCCTTACCATTAGGAAAGCTGTCTGAGAAAGCCTGCATCCCTAATTTTTGCTGACAGATGTCTCACACTCACTGGCCCTGTTTTCTGTCACTTCTTTTGGAACAGCTTCACCATGTGAAATGCTGAAGTAAAAGAAATATTTACCTGTAGACACCATGGTTGTAGATGTTTGTGAGAAACACCACACTAATTCTAGTGAGGAAAAGAAAAGAAAAGAAATGCATGACAGTAAAAGTCAATTATCCCAAGTAGGAAGGGAATATATTTATCCAGGGTTGTAGTCCTTTCTGTTAGCAATTAGGTTTCCAGAATTTTTTTCTGACAGGTTATTTTCTTCTCAAGAATCTTAACATTGTTTCCATCTTCTAGCAGTGTCTGTTTCCTACTGCTCTCTGCAGTATCTCTCTACATTTCTGTCTTAGGGAGACTTCATAGATCATTTAACAAATATTTATGTAAGTACCCATAAGCTGAGATATACATATATAATTATTTAAGGATAGGTTATATATCGATCTAAATATTTAATTAAAATACTATATGCTTTTAACACTCTAGGAAATTTGGTAAGACAACACAAACAATTTTAATAACGATTGTTAAATATAGGTGGGCATTTAAAGGAAGTATCAGACCTAGCTTCATTCCTTTTTGCTAACTTTGTTTTTCTCAAGTCATTTTTCCCATTGTAGACTTGAAATTAATAAATGCCCATTTTATAGGGGTCATAAATCTGTTCTCTAAATTAATATATATAATTTATTAATTAATAGTAGTACTTAATAATATTATTACTATATTAATATAGTTGATCTATGACAGTGGGAAAAAGTGTGACTGGTTTACAATAGTCTTTAACACTGTTTCTTTAATTTACAAAGTCAGGGAGAGACAAGCACCATTGCTTGTGAAGTCATCCATGGGTGAAAGATAAGCAAAGACAATGTTTTCCATCAATGATAAGGGTTTGGGGGACATTTGGAACAGACCAGGCCAATTTTCTTAAATACTCATATAATTCTCACAGCTACCTCCTAGAAGAGACTGTACAGCGAGTATTTTACAGAAGACAGCACAGACACAGATAAAAAGTTGTTAGCTTGCTAATGATAGTCGTGAGTGGTTCCAGCTTAGCGTCTTAGCCTCTTCTCCTGTGTCCCCTGGAATAAGAAGCAGCTTGGAGAGTTGAGGGTTGAGCAGTCACAGGTACTGGGGCTAGGAAACTCAGGGAATGTGGTTCACATCTTCCTACTAGGCTTGGAATCTTTAGGAAAGGAATGTAAGCTGTTTCCTAGTGAGCGCATACTTCCCTCCTTTGTCTAACGACGTTAGCATGATATGTAGCTTCCGGGTACAAGCAGTACCAAGAACGGCAGTAATGAATTTGCATCTTCTGAAGAGCACGTGAATCTTACTGGCGCCTTTTCAATGTCTGCATATGGGGTGCATCACATACGATGATAAGTGCATACCACAATGACTGAAGCCTGGTAGCAAAACAGCTGCCTTGGAAGTTCATTTTGCCTCGAGCCATCATCTAGCCATCAGGGATAGCTGGCATGATAGCCATATCAGAACAGCTAGACTCTTTTAAAATGCTTTGATTTTTAAGCAACTTCCCACCATTCCTCCCTAGTTTGGGTGTCTTTTATCCGTTTATGCATATAAATTATTACTTGAGCACGAAACAAGCAAGGAGACAAGGTGAAAGAAATATCCTTCAGTAGACACAAGCTCAGACCTAAGACTCCGGCATGTAGCCGAGGCTCCAACTGCATCTGGGATGTATGTAGTTTTTAAATGAATTTGCTACTGGACCCAAGAGTTGAGAAAGTCCAGATTAGCTAATGACAGCTTCCTGCTGTCCTTTGATACAACTTAACTCTGAGTCAACACCTTTTTTTTTTTTTTAATTTTTTTTATGTGGCTTGAGAATAGTAATTGAATGTTTCCCCTTAGAATATGAGTCACTGATAAGTAAGCTAACATTTTATGATAAAACCACAGGTTAAAAGTTAATTAACAACAGGTTTCTGTTCAGGTAGTCGCTTTAGGCAGAATAATTTATACAGTCTTACTTCCCTTTGCAAGGCAAGGAAGATGGATGCATGAAGTACAAACTCCTGCCATGACGTCTGAGGTCCAGTTTGTTTGCTCTCATTGGCTTTGCAGCTTAGCTGTTTCACTGCAGTTACTGCAAACATAAAAACAAACTGCCTTAGAAACACAATGGCTAGGTGTCTGTTGTTAAAATATTATTTGGAATTATGGAATCCATTGGCAAAACTGCCCTTCTGTTGGTGAACCCAAGGGTTGATACTCAAAACAGATGCAATTTGTCTAAATTCGTAATGATCCTTGCACTAATTTATAAACATACAAGATACAAGCTAGTAGGTAATAATACACTATAATACTAAAAAATAAAATACAAAATTGCACAAGTCCCTGTCTTTTAAAAAAATAAAGTAAAATAATAAAAAGATGGTGGAATTGTTCATTGAAGGGAAAGTATGCTAATGGCATTTCAGTGCTTCAGACATTACAAATATTGTCTCTTGTGCTTCGCTGTTAACTGTACGCCTTAGGGCAGTGGGCTGAGCTCATGTTCAACAGTATGTAGGATATATTTCTTTAAGCTCTTTCCGATTATTTCAGTTATATTTGATAAGATAAATATGGAGCTTTTTATCTTAGGTACAGACAAGAGATTGCTATGGTATCCAAACCTAGGCGCTTTGGCTCAACCATAATGGAAGTTTCCTAAAGCAGTTTCCACCTCTCCTTGTCCATATGGCTGAGTTAAACAGCTTTCCAACCCGGTAAACAGCGCTTAGTGTGATAGTCACTGCAAATATTTGTCTTTCGCCTTCTGTATCTGAAATGTTTTCCAGTTCTGAAACGGAGCAGAATCCTGCATTTCACATCCCCATCATGTACCGGATAGACGATTTTGTCCGGTAATACCTAGACCCCTGTTTTGCAGCGTCCTCTGGTTCGTATTCTACTGTTTTATGATAAACCAGAGCTTTAATTGCCCATCCAAGTACCCTATAACAAATATACATTTTGCTGGCCTTTTCCCTGTCAACAAGTCTCAATTCATCCCTGCTGTTTTCATGTTTCCAAGAATTATTTGCAAAATAACAGATAGGAATGAGTCCTGGTCTCTGGCTACCAATGAAGAAAACGCTAATGAAATTAAGTTGCAATTTCTGTAAGGAAATTCTTAGAAATATTCCCACCCCAGTCATCCAAGATCCGTGAAGTCTTTTGAAAATGTCAGCCTCGGAAAGCAGTGGCTTTATGAGTTGATATGTGTGACGTTAAAACTTCTGTGTTCCATCTCTCTTCCCACACCGACGGGCTGCATATCAAAAGGCAAACAAAACAGTCCTTGGTTTCCCCTCAAATTCGGTTTGATTGTGCAAGAAACTTAGCTGTTGCTATGCGTTCAGCACTTGGCCACCACTAACCTTGGCTAATTATCTTATCCTTAACCATAACCCACATTTCTGTTGCCAAGAATGTGAAGATAGGCTCCCTAGTGGGAGAGATGCCAAGCAATCGAGTGCTGAGCTTAATTCAGCATGTTTAAGGATGAACTTTTTCTTCCATCGATTTTAAATATCTAACCTCCACTAGATGAATTGTTCCTTCTTCTCTTTTATTCTTAGGCAAGAGCTCCTGTTTACATATTCTTACATATGCTGAAATTAAGCAATATATTCAACAATATTTCAAAACGCATATACCTATAATACAACAGTTTCTTTCACTATATGAATGAGCTCTATCAGTCTAGAGTGATAAGAAATTAAATGAACTGCACTGTGTTTGAATATCACAAAATCTAACAATTCTCAGGTCTTATGTTTTAATTTGAGTTACTTTCTTTGTTTAATGCAAATATGTGGAATATAGTCAGATGGAATGAATTTGTTCCACTGAAAACTCTAGTGGTATATCAGTTACAAGAGATCTTAAATCATATTTTTGTGAGTAATAAAATACATATAAACAACTTGGGGAAAATGTAACTTCTATAAAATGTTACAAGTTTGCTATCTTCCTTAGCAAACAGAAGAAATGTGGAAATGATGAAAAGGAGAGGACCAAAATATCCCCATTTTGCTAAAAGCAAACATGATACATATGCAAGTTATATAAAATTCTGAACAGCCATACAGATATTGAAATCTTCTTTCTCTGTATTGATAGCCTTCTAATCCCCCTTTCCTTCTTGGTCAGATACACATGAATCTTGGAGCCTGGGAGGTAGCTTATCAGGTAAGCGTTTGGGCCTCAAGGTCTTCACTTTGATGCCAAGATCCTAAGTACAATCATCATGTATTGTGCCATAAAAAGGAAGGTATTTAGTGCTATACAGCAATGATACCCAGTGCAATCTGCAGGCCTCCATATATAGGGGTACACACATGCACTTACATACACATTTACATGAACATATACACATTCACAAATATAAATATACATACACAGAAATAAGGCTATATATTGTTAATTGTGAAATATATGGAATCAAATTAACTACCTATGGATGAATGAGCAAAGAAATTGTGCTACACACAGGCAATGGAATACTTGTAACACATGAATATAAAATGTCCTCTCATTTCTTTCATCCTGGATGAACCTGGTGAACTTTTTATTAAGTAAAATAAAAACACACAGAGAAAGACACACACTGCACTGTCTCACTTATTTGTTGATTTTACAGAAGTTGAACATAGAATGAATAGCTATGTTATGAATATAGCCTACCTTGTCAATACACAATTTAGAATGGCTAGCTAGCTACCAAATACTGGGGAGATGAAGGGATGTGTTAGGGATAGAAAGATACTGTTCAATATCAGAAATCAATTCTAGAAATTCATTCTAAAACTCCAGTAAAATATTTAGATTTATATTAAATATTTAGAAATTTACAGTGTAAGTTGTACTTTGCCTTGTCCCAGGGCTACAGAGGTACAGACTTCTGAACTCTGGGCACACCAGCCAGCCAGATTAGCCTATATGTTCCAGATCAGTGAGTCCTTGCAGAAAGGAATAAAAAAAACACATTAGTGTATGGGCCTCCACAAGCACATTCAGTCTTCTCACACATGCATGTGTACCCTCACATATGTCCACCCTACATCCCCAACATATACAAGTAAGTTTTGTACCACACTTAATTCTTAATTTCAATCTAACACTATTTGGATCGTAAATAAATTATCTGCAAAATAATCAATTAACTGAAGATTTAATATTAAACAAAATTGTAAGCATTTAATAACGCTTTCTAATTTTTAAACATATAAAACTGTTTAGTCTTCTCTGGAAAGACTTCGTGCTAAACCATAAGGTCTCACACCACTGCACACTTAGCTTGTTGCTACCTCTGCCTTTTCTATTTTCATTTTCTGCTAAATTATTTTATTTTCTTGCTTTTATGATAAAAACAGAGCAAATAAAATCCCTGATAGAAAAACCAAGGAGAAGTTTGTAAAATGTCCTCCTAAATTCAACAGCAAATATCCTTATAATATTAAAAGAAACATTTAAGATCATCAAGCTTTTTAATGAAACCGGGACTGAAATTAGTTACTTACTGTAGGCTAAAGGGTTACTCCCACGCCTGTGCTCAAAGCAGCAGAATCTCCATATGTGCAAGTTGGAATCAACCCAACATCTGACACAGAAGAATACATAAATACAGCCTGGTATATTGGAATATGATTCGGCTTTAAGGAAGATATTTATATGATAACACACAGGCAAACTTAGAAAACACCAGTCCAAAAGGAAAAGTGTTTCATATTTGTCTAGATGCTTAAATGAGATATTTAAGTGACCCACTTCAGGGAAAGTGAATGTAGAACGGGAGTGTGGTAACATACGGGGATGGTGAAGGGGAAACTTACGCTGCTCAATCAGCGGAGTTATTCAATAAGTCATGTTTTCCCAAAGAAGTAAAAACATTTGCAAAAAGAAACTGTGATGACACTTCATTATTCAGGTGGGAAAATTTGAATTATGTAGCCTTTATCATAAAAATGTATCCTCTTAGAAAACTTTTGAGACACTTCTTGTGTAAAACTATGTACTCTCCATTGACCTTCAGATATCTGTGGTTCTCACTTCTCATCAAAATAACTTCTTTTTGCAACAGACAGAAACAATTGCAGAAAACCTCAAAGTGACCAAGATGCAGAGAATAAGAGATTGTGTGGTGTCCATTTCCAATTGCTACAATGTAATTCCTAGAGCCCAGCCAGCAGAATATCCTACCAGTATGGGTAGAAAGATCACAGAAACTAGAGAAACAGGATGTTTGCTGTGACATTGTATCTCCTAGAAATATCAAGAGGCTGCTGTTATAAAAGCTCACCAACATGACTACCCAAACAATACCTGACCAAGGATAAAAGCAGTGGACATGCCATCCTGGAGGGGAGAAAGCTCAAAGGAACAGTATGGACAGCTGGGCCATGCTGAGAGAGGAAAAAATCATGTTCTGTATGAAGACACCCTTCTTCCTGTTGGCTATGCAGTATTAAACATCAAGTGGTCAGTGTAGCGTTACATCACATATAACATTATACATGCTGACCAGGTTGTACTTATTTGGGAAAACATATGCATTTGTGTGTGGATAGCAGCAATTTAAAGAATCAGTGCACTGGAGAGCAAACAAGGGGTATGTGCATGGGAAGGTTTGAAGGGAGGCCACAGGTGTGATATAAGTATAAATTCATATTTTGATATTATAAAGATATCAAACTCAAAATTATAAACTCAAAAGTTCAAAAAATATAAAAAATATTGAAGACGACTAAAATTGGGCCAATTTGTTTTTCCTGAAGGAGGATTAGGGTTTTGTCACAATACACAGAATATTAGGAGAACTGCAGAATATCTTGAAATGCTGAAAAAAAAAAACAACAGCTCCATGGAAGGACAACAAATAAATGAACCCAAGAAAAAAATAAAGGGATACGCTTTGCTGTGATAGATAGCAAATATTGGTTAGCTATCACTGTAACGTATTCATAGGTTGGCACAGCTGTGAGGATTGCAAGAGAAAAGTTACACTGGCACCGCCTTAAGATTGCTACTTATGATAATTCAATTTAAAATCGTGTTCTCAGGGATATTTGAATCCAGCTTATTGGAGACCAATGAAGTGATTCAGATAATCTCATTAACTGCCTGTCTACTCATCTTTTCCTTTGTGAGGCCCATAACCACTGTTCTGTCAACAAGGGACTGTGTGTACAAGGCTTCTCCATGAATTGCCTGCAGAATTCAGCATGGAAATATGTTGGGTCATACTACACATTCTAGGTGTGAAGGATACTATGTACATATGGGTTTATTCAAATACATTCTGTAGTTCACCAGCCATATCTATTGCCCTGTTGCAAGGGATAGAAGATCATACATATTGCTTTCCATTATTGTTAAAAAATGTCAGGTTTCGAAGAGGTCAGGATCAGTCAAACTGAATGAGGACAAAGCTTGCTGTTACAGCCAGTTTAATTAATAACTATCTTTGTATTCCAAAGGAGTTTCTCCTTTTTTTCAAAAATTGTATGCTACTCTATTACAAGGATCCCTTATAACATACTGCTAAGGTACCCAAACATATAACACTACTCAACATTTTGAGAATTTCTTTTAATGGTCTTATGTTGTAATAAAATATATATTTTATCATAAAGGAAAGCCAATATTTTAGTGAATAAACTTTCAGCTCTTTAATTTTTTCTCAGTAGTTCATAGTATGAGAAAAGTGAGAGTATGCCAATAATGATAAAACCTAGTTGAACCAATCCCTGACACTATGAATGATACTCTGTTATGTTCTCTGACAAAAACCTACAATGACAGACTCCACCCAGCAGCAGACTGAAACAGATGCTGGGAACCACAAACATTGGATAGATTTTGGGAACTCTCATGGAAGAGTTGGAGGAAGAATTGAGGGCACGGGGAGGAACTCCACAGGGAGACCAAATAAATCTAACTAACCTGTATCTTTGGTGATCTTAGAGAACCACCAACCAAAGAGCATACACAGACTGGAGAGGCCAAGTCTTTTAAATTCAGACTCAATTATTAGAGAACTTGAACTCAGGTAAACTTAAAAGCTGGTACTTAGCATTAGTTTCTAAGTGCCCCCCCCCAACAAAACCGGAGTCTAGGCTGACCCCAACGGATTAACATCTCCAGTTTAATTTCCCTCAACAAGCCAGTGTTTCCAGGTTAATTCTCAACAAGCTCTCCCCCTGCCTTATGACCACCAGTGCAGAGGGAAATAGAAGTTAAGTTTATGGTTTGACTCCCAGCACCAGTTAATTGTGTTAAAAGCCACAGTAGCTCTCCAAATAGATGCTTGCCATGCTGGAAGCATTCATTCCCCACTTGTTGCTTTCTATAAAACAACGCTGACAGATGTGGGAAACACCTCTCCACCAGAACTATCTTGCTTGTCAGTGGTTGGCTGAAGTGCCCTAGAGAGGTCCAATAAAGGCCCTGTTGTGATTTGCATGGATTGGCTCCTGTGTGGCTTTTGGGGGTTCACTAACACTTCCCTGGCACTACAGACCTTAGTCCCCAACACATATGTAGCAGACATCCAGTTTAGTCCAATAACTGGACTGGGGACTATCCCTAAAGCTATGGAGCTATTGCCTGTCTGTGGAATCAGTTTCCCTCACTGGGCTATCTTGTCTGTTCTCAGCGGGAGAGGATCTGTCTAGTCTTGCTGAGACTTGATATACCTGGTTAATGGTATAGCCAGGGGGGCTCCACCCTCTCAGAGAAGAAGGGGAATTGGGACCTGGAGGGAAGCTGCAGCAATCCGGGTGAAAAGTGTATAAATTAATGCAAAAAAACAGTGTTGAATAAAGAAATGTTTAAGGACATAAAAAGAAAACTTAGCTCAATAGATTACTTTCATAACAAAACATACTCTAGAAGAATTTTTGATTATGCTCTCCATTTAAACATATAAATCATATACGTTTACTATTATTCTTTTCAAATTATTGAGATTATTTTATCTTTAAAAGGGAGATAATATTCTCCTTTAAATTATATATATATATATGTATATATATATATATATGACAGTCTGTAAGGAGTAAAGAAATTAGAAATTAAATGTAGATACATTTTAACAGAGAACACAATCTTAGTTGAGACTTATGGTGCCTTTTTTCTATATAGACATAAGAGATGTTATTAAAAGTGGTACCAAAATGTGGCTGAAATGTTGAGATTAAAAGGATCATAAAAGTAGGTACAAATGCAGATCTTATCTTAATCATCTCTTAATTTATTTTAAAAAATAGCGTTTATTTACACACAGTATAAAGCGTGTTGTCTTTGTTTCTACAACTATGAATGGCTTTCAAATTACCCCCAACATACGATAAGAATTTTTTTTCCTGGTAAGACAAGGTGGTGACACAGGGGAGCATCTCAGATTTGATTGGTTTTGAGCCTTGGCTCATATCCCATTTTTGCAGTGTTTCTAAAGGGACAACTCTGGCCACACTCTTGGTTTGGTTTACTTGGTTCAACACTTTGGGTAGCTAGTTTAGGAAAGGAGGCCTTTGTTTGTTGTGATTTTGTATTCATGCAGAGTATTTGGGGTTCCATTACACCCTTCCTTAATGCAGTCATCTAACCTCCAACAAAAACACAAAGCCTTGAGGTGTTCTTGTGGAGTCTAGTGAAATAACCTTTTGCTGTTTTTCCAACAATGCCTTTGGCACCTAACTGCTTATAATAAACAGCTCTCTTCCTGTGCTCTGGGGGAATTTGATCTTCCATTGAGGTAAATACAGCCCCAAGGGTCTAGAGAGGATGGAAAGAATTTGGAAACCTCAAAGTCGGCTTCTATTAACACCTGGCCAATTATTGGAGACAATAAACAGGAAGCAAAGGGTTTATAAAACACTTAATTTTTTTTCCAGACTATCAGTGAGAATCTGCAGGTACTTGCCTTCCCAAGTTCCAGTGAACACTCTACGGACGATGGTCCTCCAGGTTCAGAATTAGTACTCTCAGTTCTCATAAGGAAAGAGATTGGCAATTGATCCAAAAACCCAATACCTGAAAACAGCTAGATCATCAAGACTAAAAATCAGCATCGGGACTGGTTTGGAAGAGCTGGTTGAGTCTACAATTTTCTATTCTTTTTAAGTTTTTGACACATCTGTGATTGTTCTAGGACTAATAAGTACGTGTGGAACTGATGTGGTAGAAGTTCATATTTAATGAAATATTCCCATTGTTTTCCAGAGTAAAAATCACAATCTCAGGAGCAATAGGCTTCATAGCTAATAAGCGTCTATTGTGTGATAACTGCTAATCTTTCTCATATTGTGTTATTTTGCTACTATGACTTTACTCATTAAAAGGTTTAATTTTAAGGTTGTCACACTGGCTTCTTACTCAGGTGAGAAAATAGGAAACTGAAGATGGTGTCTGACTTCAGATATTCAGCTCCTACATTGTGAACTAAATCATTCAGTTCTGTACGGAGATCTGGTCTGACCTGGACATACAGATGCACTATTGTCATTACTAAGGGTTTCGTGCACAGTTATTAATTATATTTGCAGCTTTGGGTATGGTAAGACAACATGCCGCTGGACCACACACGAGCATTACTTTTGTTAGTATTCAAGGCCTAAGGGACTCCTCCAGGAATGAAATTGGGTGTGGCAGAACCTTCCATGCCTAGTACATCATCACTTCATTGTTGAATAAGAATAGGAGGGTTTGTTAATAAGCATGTTCTTCATGTGCCTATTTGTATATACCATGCCATTGCCATAAAGAATAGTAGATTTGGTAAATGCCTCATGGTTGAGGCTAATATGACTGAGTTCCAGTTGGGTCTCACCTACAGGCAATTTAACTGACATTCCAGATATGTGTATTTCCCAGGTGCAAGGGTCCATTTCTGTGTTACCCTCCTTTCTCTAATCCTTTATTCCACCTACCAGCAATCACCAGAGCTACTCATAATTAAACCTAGAAGTGCCAAAATGTCCTAAACATGAACAGAACTGTAATTTTAAAAGAAATGATAGGCAAAATGCAAATTTGGGTGTTCAAATAATGTCCTCTTTCCTTCTGTCCCTAAAGATCAGATGATTTTCTAAAAGGGATGAAAAATTCCTATGTTCTTTAAAATTTAAGTAATATCAAAGACTATGTAGGTAATGACCATTTGTTAATCCCTTATAGAATGTTGAAATATTAGCTTCGTGAGCCTCTAATATCAAATGTAGCACTTTGATTTTTTAGATAATGAAACTCATGAAGAAAGTCCCACCTCTCACAGAAGCTGCCATTTAAAATTAACAGGATTGTAAAACTTTATAATGCTGTCATCATAAATTATTGCCTTTATTCTAAAATCGCACCTTTTACAATAATGATGATTTCAGCAGTGTAAACCATATCCTAGTAATGGGAAAACATAGCTTTCTATTAGTGGAAAAAGCAATAGAGAAAATGTGGCATATGTATGCAAAGAATGCTATTAGACACTACGGAGAGTGAATCAGACTGTCTCCATGAAAATGGATGGAACTAGAAATTTTTGTGTTAAATGAATCAAGCCAGGTTCAGCAAAACAAGTGCCACTCACATTTTCTTATATGTGGGATGAGAGAGTGAGGAAGGGAGCTGGACAGGGAAATATAGGACAGAAAGAAGAAGAGAATGAAGTATTATATAATGGAGAAGACATTGGTGGGAGGAGAGAGCAGAATAATCAAATAATGGGGGGAGATCTTATAGACACATTCACAAATTGTCAGCTATTCGATATACTTAGAATGAACCAATAAAATTGATTTTAAAAATTAATCTGTTTTCTATCCTTTTGGCTCCAAGTTTATCCACACAAATTATTTTGCTGATTATTGGAAAATATGACACTAACAGGGATGTGCAGACTTCGTGCTTTGCATCTGGTTTTCCAGGTTTACTTTAGGATCATGGCACTCCCACATGCAGGCACCAGTAAGAGACCTGGGGATGGTAAACCGGAATGAGGACTCGACTGCCAGCTTTCTTGTCAACAGCGAAGCACACAGGCTGGGCTACCCTAAACCATCAGCTTTGGCTGAGCATATCCAGACAGAAGAAACTGTCCAAGCCTGCCCAAGAACTTGAGAAATAATGAATGCATGCTATTCTAAGCTCCTCAGTTTCAAAGTGCTTTACTACACAGCAAAGCATAATTGACACACGCCTTTGTTATTTCTGCTGTAGTTTTATAGTGAGAGACCTTTCATAAAACCTTAGCTGGCAGTTTCCTGAGTACAGAAAACACTTAGGGATGCAAAACAAATAAATGTACACAAAACTCCGTGGTTCTAGACGTACTCTGATAGCTGGTTTCTGAAGTACAATGGATGGTGATGCTTCGCACACCCAGAGCCTGTCTGCCTTCTCTTTCCAGTATCACATGTGCTGGAAATGAGAAGTACAGTCATGTTTATGTTGACGAGTCTTCATTGCAAGGTTAAGTGTTGGATTTGTTTATACTTTTCCCCATTTCCTTGGTTCAGCTGCACTGTCTGGGTTTTAACAGGCTTTGGTTTTTCTCTCTTTGGTGAGACAACGTCTGAGTTAAGGATTAACATTTGTGAAGTGAAACATTAATGCCCGTGAGTTGTATATGTTTTAACAGAAGTCTATTTAGTTATACCTCTTCCACAAAGTTTGTGGTTAGCTAGCAGCTTTGTGATACTCTCTTCCAAGCCCTACTTGATGGATGGTAAGGATGCAATAAGAGAAGGTGCCGTGCTTATAGCCTAGGGTTGGTGGATAAAATGGGTAACTTTTCTGTGTCCTGGTGCCAGGGAGAATGCATTTCAAATTCTATCCACATACACATTTCTTTCTCCCTGTATATTCTATTGCCCACCCTATCAGGTTAATATAAAAAGTCCTCTTTTAAAGTTACAATGTAATAAGTATGTATCAGATAAAATTACGAATAACATTTTCTCATAAAACATTGTGACTTTATCCCCAGCTCCGAAAAAAAGAAAAGAGAAAAAAAAAACAAACATTGTGACTTTAATACTGTTTTATTTTCCTGTGTATAAAATGCATTGTTGAAACAATCTGTTTTCTCTACTTTCCCCTCTTCTCAAAAGGGCCCTTCTTGTCAACAGTAATCAAATAATCTAAGAATCTTAGATCTGTATGAAAATGTAGAGGTTCTCAACACAGTGTATTCAAAATGTATGTACTTTTAGTTAGAATAAGAACTCACTTTGAACATATACATTTTGAACTTATACAGTAGCTACGCAAAATTATTTTTATTTTTATTTTTATTTTTTTGTTTTTGGAGCTGAGGACCTGAACCCAGGGCCTTGCTTTTGCTAGGCGAGCGCTCTACCACTGAGCTAAATCCCCATCCCTATTTTTATTTGTAAATTCAATACATGTTATTATTTAACTGTATTTTATTCTATTCTATCTTTTTTCACTATGTTCTGGTTTTAATAATTGACTTTTTTTGTATTAACAACTATATTCCAAATGGGTTCCACATTTGAACCTTGGATTACGGCCCACAAGTAGAAAGTATCATTGTCCAGCATCAGGAAGGAAACAGTTCACAGCTTCTGATGACTGCGTTGTGTTTTCTATTTTGAAACTCTTGCTATTTTTCTACTGTCTGTGAAGAGCACTTCTTTGTTCTGACCTCCCAGGAGCAGAGAAAGGTTTGGGTTTTCAGGAACACCTGGGACTTCACTCACACTCTGTGAGTCGTTGTCTTGTAAGTCAAAGTTCTCACTGTGACTCCTGAATTTGGTTACAGTTTGTATTTCACTTTTGTAGTATACTGTCTTTCCAATACCCAGTTCACAACATACATATCCTGTTGCCAGTAACTTCATTTCTTTCCCATTTTCTTCCTCTTGTTCCAGTTGATTTAAGATATGCTGTTGGCCCCTAATCCTTGTAATAACAATCTTTATTGGTCCTCCAGACACCAATGGGAATGACTTCCATGGCAGTGATCAATCATGCATTAAGTGTGTCTTTCAAAGATGGAAAAAATTCACGTGTGACTAATGAATTTCTTTATTGGTTTAAAAAAATAAGAAATACTTTATTTACTTATTTTTGAATGCTTATTTATTTTTTTTACATAACACAATTATATGACCATTACTTATACATGACATATGTTTGAATATATTTTTCAGGTGACAGGTAAGTCAAGAAATATACCTGAAGCCTAGTATCATTCAGTTTCTTATCACCACTCAAATCTCTGAGGAACCAGTTTTTGCTTTGCCAACTTTAGAATCTGTTCAAACTCACACAAGCTTATATCTATGGATTACCACTGTCATTTCAGCCTTGTATTTCTCAAGGATTTTTCAACATAGTTTCCTCATACATGTCTTTTTGAGGGTATAATATTTACATTTCATATCAAAGGTATTTACTGTGTCAAGTGTATCCAATTAATATGGAGGTATATATTTTCTACCATGGCTCACTGGACTCTTGGCTATGACAGTAATGCATTCTTGTTATCTGAAAAATCCCAAAGTTTGGGGCAGAGCTTGAAGGAAAGGCCATCCAGAGACTGCCTCACCTGGAGATACAGCCCATATACATACAGCCACCAAACCCAGACAATATTGCTGATGCCAAGAAGTACATGCTGATAGGAGCCTGATATAACTGTCTCCTGAGAGGCTCTGCCAGAGCCTTGTGAATACAGAGGTAGATGCTCACAGCCAACCATTGAACTGAGAATGGGGTCCCAAATGGAGGAGTTAGAGGAAGGATTGAAGGAGCTGAAGTGGTTTTCAACCCCATAAGAATAACAATACCAACCAACCAGAGCTCTGAGGGACTAAACCACCATCCAAAGAGTACATATGGACAGACCCATTGCTCTAGCTGCATATGTAGCAAAGGGTGTCATTGTTGGACACCAATGCGAGGAGAAGCCCTTGGTCCTGGCAAGGTTGGATACCAGTGTAGAGGAATGTCAGGGCAGGGAGGTGGGAAGGGGTGGGTAGGGGGAACATCCTTATGAAAGAAGGGGGAGGTAGATGAGATAGGGGTGTTGTGGATTGGAAACTGGGGAAAAAGATAGCATTTGAAATGTAAATAAAAAACATCAAAAAAGAAAGGAAGAAAGAAAGAAAGAAAGAAAGAGAGAGAGAGAGAGAGAAAGAGAGAGAGAGAGAAAGAAAGCAAGAAAGAAAGGAAGAAAGAAAGACTCCAGGGAGACACTTGCCTTCTCCAGTCCAACTTCTCTTAACTCTCTTTTTTCTTTAAAACCCTGAACTCATTGTCCATTGTCTCAGCTATATGTAGACAGTGAAACAAGGAACATGGTCATAGGCTTCTGCTGTGGGTGGTGGTGGAGTTGAAATGTAGATAATTATGCAAGTAATTATATTTATAATTAGTGGATTTTAATAGAGATAAAAATAGTCATGACTGAGAAATTCTTCAAGTGACAATTATGTCACCTCACACCTAAAACCTACCATTTCTGTCTCACTTTTTCTTCAGGCTGATTCTAGTTTATGAGCAGGATAAATGGTATGTCACACACAGAGGCTAACATAACAACTGTTTATCTGAAGTCTTTTTTTCTGGAGAACAAGATAAAGGTGTTAATTTTGGAGGGGAGTAGCAGAAATGTAGGGTCTCTTTTTGAATAGAATATCAGTATTTCTATGCTTGCATATACAAGTTCTCACATAGTGGAGGCTACAAAACAAGTAAGCTAAAGCCACAGTGAGGGCATATTTTGTCTACAGTGCTGACTGTATAAATAGTAGGCCTCATGCAAAATTTAAACTTCAAATTCTGCTTAGTGTCATGTCCAGGTACTAAGAAGGCTGAACATTGCTTTGTTTCTGAGATCAGAGAATGGGTATGACTTCAGATGGCGGAGCTATTGGCAAGTTGTAGGCTGTGGGGAAAGGAGGAATCGTCTCTAATTTATCATGAAGCCCATGATAAATTGGGCATGCTCCCGTGGCAGGACATACATACCAGACTATTTGGGTAGCACATATTAGCACTGATGGAAAAAGAAAAATTGATGTTGGGTTTTGGAATAGCTATTAAAAGTGAATATAACCAACACACACACACAAATGCGCGCGCGCGCGCGCGCACACACACACACACACACACACAATTTTCAAAAGATCAGTAAAAGATATGCTTGCAAACATGCTTAGAATTAAAATTCACTTAGAATTCAATGGTACAATAGTAGAATATTATACAAACTTCAGAGCACATCAAAATGTAGAGCACTGTGCACTGGAAAGAGGTTAGTCTTATTCACAGAACCTGTCTTGTAAATCTGTACTAAACCTGAGACTTGACAACAGGAGCTTGTACAGAGTGGACGGCACTAGAACACTTAAGCCATAAATGAGATATTCTTTTTTTCCTTTTCTTTTATTAGATATTTTCTTTATTTACATTTCAAATGTTACCCCTTTTTCAGTTTCCCTTCCTAAAATGACCCATCTCCCCCCAACCCTGCCTCCATGAGGGTAGTCCCTCATCCACCCACCCACTGCCTGTTGCCTTCCTGCCCTGACATTCCCCTACACTGGAACATCTAGCTTTCACAGGACCAACAGCCTCTCCTCCCAGTGATGCTGAACAAAACCCATCCTCTGCTACATATGTAGCTGGAGCCATGGGTCAATCCATGTGTACTCTTTGGTTGGTGGTTTAGTTCTTCAGAGTTCTGGATATCTGATTTGTTGATATTGTTGCTCTTCCTATGGAGTTGCATACGTCCTCAGCACCCTCAATCCGTTCTATAACTTCTCCTTTGGGAAGCCTTTTCTCAGTCAAGTGGTTAGCTGCAAGCATCTACCTGTGTGTTTGTCAGGGTCTGAGGCAGCCTCTCAGGAGACAACAATATTAGGTCCCTGTCTACATGCACCTCTTGACGTCCTCAGTAGTAACTGGGATGGTGACTGTGTGTGGGATGGATCTGCTGGTATGGCAGATTTTGGATAGCCTTTCTTTAGGTCTCTGCTCCACATTTTGTCTCTGTATTTCCTCCAGTAAGTATTTTGTTCCATGGTCTAAGAAGGTCTGAAGTATCCACACTTTTGTCTTTTTTCTTCTTGAGCTTCATGTGGTCTATAAATTGTATCTTGGGTATTCTGAGCTTTTGGAGTAATATCTACTTATCAGTGAGTACATATAATGTGTATTCTTTTGTAATTGGGTTACCTCACTCAGGATTATATTTTCTAGTTTCATCCATTTGCCTAAGAATTTCATGAAGTCGTTGGTTTTAATAGCTGAGTACTACTCTATTGTGTAAATGTACTACATTTTTCTGTATCCATTCCTCTGTTGAAGGGCATCAGGGTTCTTTCTGGCTTTTGGCTATTATAAATAAGGTTGCTATGAATATAGTGTAACCTGTGTCTTTGTTGTATGTTGGAGCATCTTTTGGATATATGCCCATGAGAGGTATAGCTGGGTCCTCAGGTAGTTCAATGTCCAATTTTCTGAGCAACCACAAGACTAATTTCCAGAGTGGTTGTACCAGCTTGCAATCCCACCAACAATGGAGGAGTGTTCCTCTTTCTCCACATTCTTGCTGGCATCTACTATCAACTGAGTTTTTGACCTTAGCCATTCTGACTAGTATGAAGTAGATATTAGGGTAGTTTGGATTTGCATTTCCCTGATGACTAAGGATGATGAACATTTCTTTAGGTGCTTCTCAGCCATTCGATATTCCTTGGTTGAGAGTTCTTTGTTTAGCTCTGTACCTCTTTATTTTTTATTTTATTTATTTTTTGGATATTTTATATATTTTCCTTTCAAATGTCATCCCATTCACCCCTCTCCCATACTGCCTCCTTCCTTCTTCTGCTTCTATGAGGATGCTCCCACTTCCACCCACCCACTCCCACCTCAACATTCTGGCATTCCCCTACATTTGGGAAACAAGCCTTCACAGGACCAAGGACTTTTGTTCTTATTGATGGTGGACAATGACATCCTCTGCTACATACATGGCTGTAGGCATGGGTCCCTCCATGTGTACTCATTGGTGGGTGGTTTAGTCCCTGGAAGTTCTGTTGGGGTCAGGTTGGTGGATACTGTTGTTCTTCCTATCATGTTGTAAACTCATTCAGCTCCTTCAGACGTTTTTCTAACTCTTTCATTGGGGTCAACTCGTTCAGTCCAATGGTTAGTTGCAAGCATCCTCATTTCTATCAGTAGGGCTCTGGCAGAGCCTCTCAGTGGGACACTCATATCTGGTTCCTCTCCACAAGCACTTCTTGGCATCAGCAATAGTGACTGGGTTTGGTAGCTGTATATGGAATGGATTCTCTGGTGGGGCAGTTACTGGATGACCTTTTCCTCAGTCCCCACTCCACATTTTGTCCCTGTATTTCCTCCCCTGAGTATTTTGTTCTCCCTTTTAAGAAGGGACGAAACATCCATATTTTTTTCTTCCTTCTTCTTGAGCTTCATATGTTCTGTGAATTTTTTTTTTTAGCTATTCAAATCCTTGGGGCTAATATTCACTATCAGTGAGTGCATAACACAAGTGTTCTTATGTGATTGGGTTTTCTCACTCAGAATAATATTTTCTAGTTTTATCTATTTGCCTAAGAATTTCATGTAGTCATTGTTTTTGATAACTGAGTACTACTCCATTGTGTAAATGTGCCACATTCTCTGCATTCACTCCTCTGTTGAAGGACAATTGGGTTCTTTCGAACTTCTGACTATTATAAATAAGGCTGCTATGAACAGAGTGGAGCATGTACCCTTTTTGTATGTTGGACCAACTTTTGGGTATATTCCCAGGAGTGCTACAGCTAGCTCCTCAGGTAGTACTATGTCCAAGTCTCAGAGGAACTACCAGACTGATTTCCAGAGTAGTACCAGCTTCTAATTCTACCTGTTAAATAGGAATATTTGGTTCACTGGAGTCTAACTTCTTGAGTTCTTTGGATATATTGGATATTAGCCCTCTTTCAGATTGGTAAAGATCTTTTTCTGATCTCTTGGTTGCCATTTTGTCCTATTGACAATGTCCTTTGTCTTACAGAAGCTTTGCAATTTTATGAGGTCTCATTTGTCGATTCTTGATCTTAGAGCATAAGCCATTGGTGTTCTGTTTAGGAAATTTTCCGCTGTACCATGTGTTCAAGACTCTTCCCCAATTTCTATTAGCTTCAACGTATCTGCTTATTTTTGTTTTTGTTTTTGTTTTGTTTTTTTCAAATTCCTACAGTTGATAAACACTTCCAGAAAATGGATTAGATCCATGATCTTTTTTATGGAATATTTTTTAACTTTACATTTCAAATGTCATGGCCTTTCCCAATTTCATGTCTACCCTTGTTTCTATGAGGATATTCCCCCATCCACTCACTCACCCCTTCCTGCCTCCCAGGCCTGACATTTAAGATCAAGGGCTTCTCCTCACAATAATGCCCAATAAGGCCATCCTCTGTCTGTTCATGTGTACTCTTTGGATGGTGGCTTAGTCCCTGGGAGCTCTGGTTGTTTGGCATTGTTGTTTTTAGGGGTTTCAAACCCCTTCAACTTCTTTAATCCTTTCTCTAACTCCTCTACTAAAGACCCAGTTCTCAGTTGGTTTGCTGCAAGAATCCACCTTTGTATTTGTCATGCTCTCAGGAGACAGCTATATCAGGCTTCTGTCAGCATGCACTTCTTGACATTAGCAATATTGTCTGGGTTTGGTGACTGTATATGGACTGGATCTCCAGGTGGGGCAGTCTCTGGATGGCCTTTCCTTCAGTCTCTGCTCCAAACTTTATCTCCATATTTCTTCCTTTGAATATTTCTGTTCCCCCTTCTAAAAAGACTGAAATCTACACTTTGGTCATCCTTGTTTTTGAGCTGGTTTTATGTGGAGTTCCTTGATCCATTTGGACTTGAGATTTGTACAAGTTAATAAGAATGGATCAAGTTGCATTCTTCTACATTATGACTGCCAGTTGAACCAGCACCATTTGTTGAAAATGCCATCTTTTTTTCCACTGGATGGTTTTAGTTTTTTTGTCCAAATATCAAGTGACCAAACGTGTGTGGGTTCAATGGGAATTGCAATGAATCTTTAGATTGCTTTCAGCAGGATGGCCATTTTTACAATATTAATCTTGCCAATACAGGAGCATGGGAGGTCTTTCTATCTTCTGAGACCTTCAGTTTCTTTCTTGACATACAGATCTTTCACTTGCTTGTTTAGAATCACACCAAGGCATTTTATATTGCTTGTGACAATTGTGAAGGGTGTAATTTCCCTAATTTCTTTCTTAGCCTATTTATCCTTTGAGTAGAGGAAAGCTACTGATGTGTTTGAATTAATTATTTATCCAGTAGAAACAAAAAGAACTACAGAAAGAATAAACATAAGCAGCAGCTGGTTCTTTGAGAAACTCAACAAGATAGATAAACCCTTAGTCTAACAAGAGGTCATAGAGACAGTATCCAAATTAACAAAATCAGAAATGAGTGGGGAGACATAACAACAGAAAACAAGGAAATTAAAACAATTATCATTTCCTATTACAAAAACCTATACTCAACAAAACTGGAAAACCTGGAGGAAATAGATAATTTCTAGACCAATACCGCATACCAAAGTTAAATCAGGATCAGATAAACCATCTAAGCAGTCTCATAACCCCTAAAGAAATAGAAGCAGTCATTAAAAGTCTTCCAATCAAAAATAACTAACTAACTAACTAACTAACTAAATAAATAAATAAATAAAGCGAGCCTAGTACGAGATGAGTTTAGTGAAGAATTCTATCAGACATTCAAAGAAGACCCAATACCAATACTCTTCAAACTATTCCACAAAATAGAAACAGAAGTAACATTACCTAAATCATTCTATTAAGCCACTTTTATGCTTATATCTAAACCACACAAAGACCTAACAAAAAAAAGCAAACTTCAGACTAATTTCCCTTATGAATATCAATGCCAAAATACTCAATTAGATTCTTGCAAACAGTATCCAAGAACACATTAAACGATCATCCATCATGGTCAAGTAAGCTTCATCCCAGGGCTGCAAGGATGCTCATGTTAAAAAGAGTCAAAATCACAGCATGGAGAAGTGGAAGAGGGTATAAATTCACATTCCTAACCAAGAAATTGTTTGTAGTTTATACCTGCTGGGAAGAGGAAAATCAGATTTTCCACTAGATGTCATCCACATTTCAGCAGACTTGATGCTCATGAGTAGTTTGCTAACACAAAACAAAGTCCTTGTTTTTTTGTGTACTTAATCTTTTGTTTTGATAATTTTTGTCTTCTTGTTTGTATATTTGTTTCATTTTCCTTTACTTAATTATTTGAGAGAGTACATAAAGTTTTTTTCATAAGAAGGTGGTACGATCTGGGGAGAGTTTAGAGAATTGGAATAATATAAAAATAATTTTATTTTTTTAAAACACATTTAAATAAAATTAACTAAAGAAATAACCTGCCATACATCTGGACAACTTCACTACATTATCCTATATTTTCTCTCTCTCTTTCTCTCTTTTTTCACAGATTGAATTTTTTAAACGACAAACTAATTTAAGCTCTAGAGGGAATTTCTTGTATAGAGAGAAAAGTCTACAGTGAGGTTCCTATTCCATTTTCTAAAATTCTGGGTAAAATTTAGAATGAAATAGAAACACTATCCTTCAAATATTTTCTTTAAAGTCCTTAAATTTCTTTTTATTTCTAAGCATTTTTAACTTCTAAAATCGAAGCCAGTGAACTAAAGCCCCATCTTAACTGAATTCTAATTGTTTGTTTTATTTTTGAGAGATTCTTTCTATTTAAGGTAGATGCTTCTGAAACTTGCCGATGAGACACATACAGTTTTGTTTATAAAATGGAAACATTTGGGGTCATGACCTCATGTCAAGAAAGTATTCTGTAAAAAACTTTAATCTTAAAATGCTTAAGGTAATATAGATAACCACATTAACTTTTAAAATCTAAGTTGAAAGACATCTTATATACATACATAAAAAAGACATGCTACAACCTGAAAATTAATCTATCATAAACCTGGTTGTCAAAGGATTATCATCAAAATATGTGTATGTTTCTTAGTCTTTCAATGACAACTAAAAATGCACCAGTGAAAAATATGAATATATGTGGATGACCATGAAATCCTAAATTATGCCCATTCTCATAACCTTTCCAAGTATTATTTCATACCTTAAACTCAAATTTGCCATTTTGCCACAACACTGTCTGTGCCAGCAGCCTTGGACACAGTCTCAAAGTTCTGATTCACTACAGTTGGGGTGGATCCTTGGAAAATTAATTTTGAAAATAGTTCCCTGAGGGTTTCTGATGTGTACCATGGTTAAGACATATTTTCCTGAAATTTTTAACTCATTACCCAAGGGAATCAATCATTACATCTTAAAACTGTCACTACTAAATATTTTTCCCTTAATCTGTCACTCCCATCCTGATGCTGCAGTTCGGATAGGCTTAGCAAGGGACTTAGATGTGGCAAAGAAGGTAGTCTTAAGATAATATAGTTAAGCATATTAATTAATATTACACAAAGTGGTATATTCTTACTTTATAGAATGTGTAGATGCAATCACCTGGAGATACTACACAAATGCACGGGGAGGAAAAGATTGCAGTTCTACCCCAGGTCTTCTCTGATAGGTGTCAGATAATACCTCTACTCCTTTTTCTGTAGCATGTATCTCATCAGAGTAACCACATCTCCAGTTGCATAGGAAACCTGACTCCCTTCCCTCTGTCCCTAGATGACATAAGAAAGGGTCATTTCTTACTTTTATTTATTTATTTATTTTGTTTTGAAAAAGTAGTTAGGATGGACTCTGAAAGATTCCAGCTCAGTAGTGGAATCATGTTACCTGTTAAAGAACACTGAGTTTACTCTATAGAAAGGGTGATGGAAGTCACGTTTAGCAACCATAAACTCATTTACCACGGAGTCCCAAAGAAGAAGACTTACAATGTTTTATAACAGTAATCTAGCAAATAAGGACTCCAAACTTAAAAAAATGATGGAAAAGACACATAGCTAAGAGACATGGGGACAATCTACACACACACACACACACACACACACACACACATACAGAGAGAGAGACAGACAGACAGACAGACAGACAGACACACAGGGTAAAATAAACACCATTTGACATCAAATAAAATAAAACTGAAATTATGCTGAGATGACTAGTTAATATTTATTACACTAAAAAACCCTTCAAATGCTTGTTAGCATACTCAGTAGTTAAGGGTTTGAAAGCAGGTATTCTCAGTTGTTCTAAAATGATCTATCCCTATGAAGGTAAGGTGGACCATAGCTAATAAAGTCCACATGTACACACACCCCCTGACTGGAACCTCACTTTGTCCCTGAAGATAAACATTCAAAATTATAAACAACATATGTAAAAGGTTGTATGTTGTGATGTTGTTTTGTAGTGGATAAATCTGAAAATCTAAACCATATGGAAGAAAAATTATCAGAGGAATAAAAACAGCAGCTATTAGAAAAAAAGAAAAAGAACAGTGTAAACTGATTCTTATAATCTATTTTAATGAAATAAACCAAGCAACAAAAGTGCATTTCATGTGTTAAATTACTATAAATGGAACACCATGGAAGGTTAATCTAGAAACTAATGAAGTTGTTATTATGTAATTGTTGATGGGAGAGTAACTTATAGAGAAAGATTTTATCATATAAATTTTAACATAATTAAAAAGTAGATAACCAAAAAGCTATGTCCAATTGATAATCACTTGCAAATGGAAATTTTGTTTCCTATAAGGGAGTTACCCTAGGGAAACAAACAACTGGTCCAGGAATTCTGCAAGCCCAGCAGAAGATGGCCAACAGAAAATTAACTGTACAGAATCTTTGAAAGTTTCTTATCTCCCAGTCAAGTCAAGGATTTTGCTTATTTTTTTCTTTAAATTTCTATTTAATTATTTTCCTTTTTTCTTGTATTCTAATGGTATTTTGCATATATTGTGACATCTAGTTTAAAGTTCTATGCAATTCCCAAATATGCAAACACATGTGTCTCTGTTTCTTGTGTTTTCTCTTGGGTTCTTTTCCTTCTGTTTGTTGTGTTTAATTGCAATGTGTTAGTGTAGGTCTTATCTTACATCTTATCGTACCTTATCTCTTAGAAGGCTGTTTGGTTTGTTTTCTAATGAGAGACAGATTAGGGGGCTGGGTTGAAGGAATTGGAAGGAGTAGAGGAAGGAAAAACCATAATCGGAAAAAAAATATAGATATATTCACATGTACACACATGTATATATGCATATACTATCATATAATAATCAGAATATTTGTCTATTCCACATGCATATAGTTGTATGTATGTATGTGAAAATAAAAATACATTTTCAATAAAAGGTTAAAAAAGAATCCTAAATGTCTAGATAAAATAAGAAATTAAAAGCCACTTAATACACACTGTATGGTCACTTAGTAGTAGCACTGGTATATTTCTGTCTTCATAATATTAGATAGAACAAACAAGTTGTTAATATTATCAAGAACCTTACTGCCAGGAAATAAACAATAAATGAATCCAGGGAGAGGAAGACATTTGACAACCCTAGGGGATGATTTTGAGTCCCTTGTACTTATTGCATTTGTTTTCCATTTTTTACAGACAACATAGTTCTAGAATTACAAGTTGGATGTAAACTTTCTGTTTCTTTCATTTTTACCATTTGCCCCTCATACTGTTTGAGTGAGTCCCTCTTCAGTGACTATACTACCTCTTTCCCCAGGCTGTCAGTCTATTTCAATATAAAGCATCCACAGGAACACCTTATCCATGCATCTGGTAGTCTTAGCTGGAAGAGCAGAGATCCATTTCTGGTCTTCCTGCACTTCCATACAAACCAGTAATAGAAAAGCACAGTGAAACAATTGGCTTTTTCACCAACACAGGGAAATATCCAATTTCCAGTTAATTGGTACATTGAGTAGGATTGCTCTTGTGTTGGTCATTCATTGTATTTTGTTTATTATTATTATTATTATTATTATTATTATTATTATTATTATTATTATTATTATTATTTTCAAAAAAGTACTTGACAATACAACTGGGAAATTTACATCCCAGTTTCAGGGAAAAAAAATCCAGTGTCTTAAGTGACTCCCATATTTCAACAGCCCAATCTCATGAATCTGAGGTAAATTCCTGGGGTTGCCTGCAGTAGATAAATCAGCAAGTAAGTTTGGTTTTAGTAGAGTAGTTATTGGGTATAGAGTTCCTACTGAAATACCTGAGTCTTGTTTCAAATAAGATATAGACAGAATGAAGGCCCTACTCAATCCTCAGAAAATGCTAAATTGTTGGATGAATAGTGATTTGGAAACTTAGGATAAACATTCTAGATAAACATTTGAGTATTAAAGAGATTAACAAGTGATGCAAATTGAAAAAATAGGAAGAAAATAGGCCAAAGTATGAAAGAAGGAATAACATAAGTAACACAAAAGACAGGCTGGAGATCCAGCTTAGATGTTTAGGGTTCACACTGTTCTTGCAGATTTGGGATTTCAGCACCTACTATCAGCTTGTAAGTGCCTGTAACTCCAGCTCCAAGGGCTCTGGAACCTTCTCCTGGTCCCCTTCTGCATTTTTGTGCACTACATATCTATCAGTTCTCACACATGTACACATAATTAAAAGTAATAAAAATATGTCTTAAGAAAATGTAAAAGGAAAAGCACAGGAATAAGAGTAAGAGACGAAAATAACACATAGCTGTGTACAAAGAGATACTTTTGATCATTTTCTTTTCCTTAAAAATAAAGATTTATTTTTATTTTCTATGTATGAGTGTTTTATCTGCAAGTATGTTTATCCACCATGTATGCATTTCTTATGGAAGCCAGGAAAAGGGCATAAATACACTGGAACTGAAGACATAGTCAACTGTCTATGGATGCTATAAATCAATGCTTGGTCCTCTCCAAGAGGATCTAGTGCTTCTAAGCATTGAGCCAACTCTCCAGCCCTTTCCCTTTTTATAGACAAAGTTTTTCTATGTAACCCTAACTGGCTGGGAACTCAATATGCGTTCCCGGTTAGCCCTGAGCTCACAGAGTTACCTCTGCCTCGGGCTCCGTAGAGCTGGGAGTTTTAGGTGTGTGCTACTAGGCCTGCTTCGAATTTTGTAATTTCCTTTTACACCTTTCAAATGAGACCTGAAAAAAAAATGATTTGAAAATACGGAGGCTGGTGAAACTTCTTCATTAATACAAAGTCACTAGCATTTCATGGGCAGACACAGTCTGAGAGTGAAGTGGAGCCAGGAAATAAAACTTGATGAAATCCAAGTTCTGGGAGTTCAAACAAATGGGTGAACAAGATGATTAACTAAAAATAAACAGTCAGTAGATATTTCCAGGAAAATGTGGTGAAAGGAAACCTAACAGCGTAGCATAATATAAAGCTTTTCAGAGTTGTCAGATTCTTTGAAAAAAATATTTTTAACTTGGTAAGTTTCTCTGTAGATTGTAAATGTCAATCACAAAAAAAGTCTTTCCCAATTAAAACTTATAAATTTGAAAGACCTAAAAATATTCATGATTCTTATTTAGATTTCATTTATCTGCTAGGTTTGGCATCTAGTAGATCCTTACTTTGATATTTTTAATCATTGCAACAGTAAGTAATTTATGCTAACTTTAAAATATTGTTAAAGGATGAAAAAAGAGACCCTGTAACAGTTTGTAGGTTGCATACAAAAGAATTACTGCCACAGTGAATATTTGGAAGACTTAACTGAACCGTCAAAGACATGGGATGGAAAGGAGAGGGAAGCCATGTCAAAAAGCACCAATTAAAGAACTGTCTTAAACACCAACTCTATTTTAGTCCCAGTCCTTTCCACTCTTCCCCGCTGGGTTAGTCACCATCCCACAGCTTCCTTTCATGTCATGGCAAGTAAGCTAACTCAGAAAATAAGAGTCATCTCTTCGGTACAGCTACTCTAAAAACAACTGGCCCCGCCCACGGCTGTGGTGTAAAGTCTAGTCTGGGTCATTTTTTTCAGTACCTTCCACTGTCTGCTCAGAATAAACACCTCTGCGAAAATGAACTATTGTAATTGCAGGCGAGTTTCCTCCTCTCTGAATTCAAAACATTCCTTCCAAAGGAGAGCAAGGGAGATCCAATCATTATGCTGAACAGGATTTCAGCAACTTCTCTGACAGCTCAGATAAACTGCTATATGAGTGTTTACTATATGTGTACGTGAAATGGTACGTTACAGGGAGGAAACTACTTGAGTCAGTTATTCTACCTGTAAACAAAGTAGGCCTGGGAAAAAATTATCTCATTCCTAGAAATATGCCACAGGTTAGATGGGAGATTTCAGGAGATGCCATCCTAATTTTGTTTGGCTGACTCTGCATCTGAGGAACCAGAAATGTCTGTTCTCATAGCACTTGAACATGTATCAAGCAAAGACTGGAGTACAAGCTGTGAGTCTACAGTTTTTAGTCCTCAAGATCTTTGAATGATCAATACAACCATCAGCTTCAGTGATGTTTATAGACAGTCAGCCAGACACACACAGGAGGGCAAACACAGTTGTAGTCTCAAAAATTCCTATGAACTATGTTATAAGGATAACTGAAGATCTTCACTTCTTGTTCCATTTCTCAAAGACCAGTTCCCCAGTCTCTTCCTCATCTCTTCAGCAGACAAAATGTTGCAGCTTCTCTTTTCTTCCTTGCCCCATCTACAGTGGATCACACAGACCCCACCCCCAACCCTTCAAATTACCTTCCCCCAACTCATGGCTTTATTAGTCATGAGCTTTGGCAGATACTCCCTGGGAATCCAAAGGTCACTCTGGCCAGGGAGTCAGGTAGATTAACTGCAGATCCTCAAATTTTCCTACATTCCTTCAAATCCAATTTCCCAGTCTCATTCAGCCCAAACTCTATAGCAGACCCATTGCTGTATTGTCTCTACCCCTAGTCCCAGGGCACAGTGCAGATCCAGATGGAAGACCCTGCATTTCTTGCTTCCAAGGACCCAGTCAACTAAACTTTTCTAGCCCATCACCATTCCTAAATGTAAGCTCCCAATATCTAGAAATATATTTTCCTTGGGACCCTCAATGGCCACACTCATTTGGTTCTCAGAAGAATTTCTTACCATTAAAACACACAACTACCACATGCTACTAAAATCCTGTGAGGGTCACAAAACCAAAGAACAAAACATCTACTCAACAAATATAAGACCAGATATCAGCACTTAAAATAATGATAGTCCCAATGGGAGATCAAAGGCCAATAGGGAAATATGAATATATTACCACAGCAATCTCTGAATATTGTAACATAGCTGAAGCATGAAAAGATAATCTTAAAACACTCTTCATGCATTTGATGGAGAACCCAAAGAAGACAAGAATGTATTCTTTAACAAAAATCTATGATAATACAAAGTCTTGGAAGGAAATGAATATAACAGTTCAAGACCTGAAAGTTGAAATAGTATAAAAAACAAACAAAACCAGACAAACAAGTCACCCCCAAAAAAGAAATTTCAAAGAAATCTGGAAAAAAATTAAGAATCCAAAAACAAATCTTAGCGATTTCTTACCAGCAGGAAGAAGAGATTGAAGACAGAATCTCAGGCACTGAAGTCATGATAGAAAAAATGGATACTTTAAGCAGAGAAAAATGGTAAAACAAAAAAATTCCTATTATAAAATATCTTGGAAATCTGGAACACTATGAAACACTATGAAGAGACAAAATCTAAGATTGATATAGTTAGACGAAGAAAAAACACAGGGAAAAGGGACCAGAAGAAAACAATCATAGAAGATACAAAATAACAAAATTAGAAATGAAAAAGAGGACAACAGTGAGGAAATCCAGAGAGTCAGAAGGATATACTTAAAAGCTCTACCAAATTGGAAAACTTAAAAGAAGTGGGTAATTCTTGACCTATTCTACTTACTGATGTTAAATGGTTTCAGCAAGGAGCAAAGTAGATAGATAGAAAATTAACTAACAAAAATCATTAGTCCTCCTATATCAACTATTTTCATTGTGGAGTTATTCACAATATCCAGACACTGGAAATGACCTAGACGTTTCTTATCTAAGGAATGAAAATGGATAAAGAAAATGTGATACATTTACATAATGGAAAACAATTCCACTGTTAAAAAAAAAATAACATCATGAAGTTTTCAGGCAAATGGATGAAACTAGAAAAAAAATCATCTTGAGTGAGGTAACCCAGACCCAGAAGGGCAAATAAGCAATGTATACACTTATTAGTTAATACTAGCTGTTAAGTAGATGATAACCAAGGTACAGTCCAGAGAACCAGGGATGTTAGATAAAGAGGAGGGATTTTGGGGTGATTCATGATTTCCCTGGGAAGGTGACATAGAATAGATTTTGCAGTAGACTAAAGAAGGTGGTTACAGGAACAGAAGGGAAGTTGGGGTGGTTGGAAGGAGATAGTACAGAGAGAGCCAGATGGAATTGAGAGGCATTTGGTGGTTGGAGGAAAGCTTAGTGAGTGGAAACTTCCTGGAATCTATGAGGCTGATACTAGAGAGGCATTCTAATAATGGAGGATACTGAGTTTGAACTGACTGGAGTTTACAGGGGTAAGACTGGGTTGCATTCAGTTGGTTGTTGCCAGAGTGGAGGTCCAATGGAAATACCTAAACAACACAGGCTGATGCTCAGACAGAAGACCACTCTGTTAAAACTAACATCCTGGACCCCGTTGATGAGTACAACATCCACCTAACTCGTTAAACAGAGAGAGCTTGAGAGCCAGCGTCTGCACAGAGCCTTCACCCTCATATTCTATCTTTGACACAAGGAATACTCTGCAGGCTGTGAAAAGAGAAACCTGGAACCAACCCTGCCTCAAAACCCTCAATCTGCAATCTGTCCTGCCTTCAATCTACAATCTGTCCTGCCTTCAACATGTGCTAGGGTAATAAGAACTTGTAAGACTGGCCAACCAATGTTTGGTCAAACTTGAAGTCCATGCCACAAGAGGAAGTCTATGCCTACATTGCATGGATGGCCAGAGAGTAGAGATTGAATAGCTAAGAGACTTAGAAAATAACCAAATATGAACGGAGAAGAAGAGGAGGAAAATGAAGAGGAGGAGAAGGAGGAGGGGGAGGAGGGAGAGGAGGAGGGGAAGGAGGAAGAGGGGGAAGAAGAGGAGGAGGAAGAGGAGGGGGAGGAGGGAGAGGAGGAGAAGGAGGTAGAGGAGGAGGAAGAGGAGGAGGAAGAGAAAGAATGAAAGGTAAAATCAACAAAATGATTTCTAATGATATTCTGCTATCTGTGTGCTTTGTCCAGTATTCATTAGAGAGGCTTCTTCCAGCAATAGATTGTGTGGGAGAGACTCACACCAGACTTTATGCAGAAAGAGAGAGGGGGGAGGGAGGGATGGAGAGAGGGAGGGAGAGAGAGAGAGAGTCTAAATTGGAGGTCTCCATTAGGCCCCTCCCCACAGTAAATAGGGAGAAAAAGTGAAGTCACGGGGATGGAGGATACCAGGAGAACATGGCTCAGTGAATCAAGGTAGGGTACATCTCGGTCCATAGAAACATAATTGTCAACAAGAGGCCTCCACAGGTCTGAAGTAGGTCCTGTGTACATGCTATAGCTGTCAGCTTGGGGTTTTGTGGGACTCCTAACCGTGGAAGACAGATGTCTCTCTGAGTCTTTTCCTCCTATTTGGTTGCCTTGTTCAGATTCAATATGAGTTGTATTGTTCCTTGTTATGTCCTATTTGGTTTTTGTTTCCTGGAGGCCTGTTCTTTCATGAAGGGAAACAGATACAGAGTGAATCTTGGGGAGAGGCATAGTGATGGGAAGCTGAGAGGAGTGGATAAAGGGATGTATTTTAATAGAGATGAATCTATTTTCAATAAAAGTTAATTAAAATCAACTAACCAAACAAAAGCAAATGACAAACAAACAGAAAGAATTTAGATAAACCACACTTTTCACGATTGCCTCCAATAATATAAATATATTGGGAAAAATCTAACCAAGCAAGTGAAAGACTGGTATGATTTAAAATGTAAGACATTGAAGAAAGAAATTGAAGAATTCCTAAAACATCTTGAAATGTTGCGGTAAATATTAAAAACACCTTCAGACCTTCACTGAATGGCCACATGGCGCTAGCGGTGTACATTCCTCTCAGCGGTGACACCACGCCATGCCACCTCTAGCCATTGTCCGGAGGTCTCTCCACTTCCATTGCTAGCCACCTCTGTCTCTGCCAGCCTGGAACTCTTTGGTCCCAGCAACCTGGTAAAATCAGGACTCTAGAGGTCCCAGTAGCAGCCCTGTGGTGCCTCCCTGGTTCGGACTATGCCCACACTCCCAAGCAACTGGCCCCAGGTCCCAGCAGAGGCTACTCTGTTGCAGCTCTCCGCAGCTGCTCTGTTTACATTCCCAGAAACTGCCCCCTAATCGTTATAGTATTAACTCCTAGCAACTTTTTAAAATAAAAACTCTAGATGCTTGCTATTTAGCAGTCAGATTTATGTGTTAAATTCTCAATCCGGAAAACATCTACAAAATAAACTCACAACCAATTGATGATGATATCATCCACCTACCTAGATAAGATAAACTGACCTATAAAAATCCATCCCTTAAGAAATATTCATAAGTGCCTGTGACCATTTAAGGCCACATGGATCTGGGTCGTCCTTCTTTGCCTCTATCTTGGTTCCTTCTTTTCTCCTCTCCCCCCCTTACCAAAACTCTGTCCCCGTCCCCTTTCTCACTGTCCAATTACAGGCCTCACTTTAACTTGGGCCAGCCCTCACATGCATATAGACATCAGCCTACATTGAAAAGGTAATTTTCAGCTTCCTATGGAAACACAAAAATTCCAGGATATCTAAACAATCCTGAATAATAAAAGCCTATTTCCAGGGTACAGATTGCTCTCCACAAACTGACGCCGAGGCCCCTAGCTGAAGACAACAGTTACATAACTCATTGAATTATGGAGCTGTTGAGGTGGTGCTTAAATAGCTCCTTCATCCCTATGGTCTGGTATCTTTGGTATCTTTGGTACCAGAAGGATACTCTGGTACTCTACCAAAAGGGAAATGTAAACAGCAACCAAGCCACTACCCCTTTGATCTACATGGTGTCCTGCCTGCAATTCATGCTGGTACAATGTAAGCGGTTTGTGGGAGTAACCAACTAATATCTGGTTTGACTCATTATCCATTCCATAGGATGAAATTTACAGTAGACCTTGCTCTATTACCAAGATTCTGAGAAGCAATAGCCCAGGGATTCAGAGGACAGCAAAATACTACCGTTCAACACACACACACACACACACACACACACACACCACACAACACACACACACACACACACCACACACACACACACACACACCACACACACACACACACACACACACACACACACACACACAACACACACACACACACACACACACACACACACACACACACACACACACAAATGACTTATAATAACATTCTGCTATGCTCATAGGTCAGTGCTTTGTTCAGCCACCATCAGAGAAGCCTCATCTTGAAGCAGATGGGAACAAATACAAGACCACAGCAGACATCAGGGAGAGAGTTAGAGACCTGAGAACACTTAGGTCTAAATATGGCGTCTTAATCAATGGCCTCCTTTCACCGCTCAGGGAACACTGAGGAAGAGGAGGCAAAAACAGTGTGCCATATATTATGGCTTCTAGTTTTGTGTTTTTATGGGATTCCTGAGTGTGTGAATAGGTGGGTTTCTGTTTATTGTGCATTCTCTTTACCTTCTATTTGTTTGTATTGTCCAATTCTAATGGGTTAGGTTTAGTTTTATCTTTATTTTATTGACTTTTATTATTATAACTTAGGAGCTTGTTAGCTTTCTAATGAAGATAGAAGGAGAGAGGATTTGGTTGGGAAGGGGGTGTGTAGGAACCTAAAGGAACAGAGGACAGGGAAACTATTCAGGATATATGAGAAAAAATATCTATTTTCAATAAAATAAAATAATTAATAAAATATTTTTGAAAAACTCCTGAGTAATTTTGTCATTATTGACAAGCCAAGAAATATATAGAATGAGGTATAAATTCAACAAGTTTCAAAATAAAAGCAATACTAAATATTACTAAATATATATAAACACATTTTGCTACTTTAGAATTTGTATTTTTAAATAAAGACTGTAGTCCATAGACCACCTGGAGGAAAGCTACTAAAATGTAGAGTTCTTGTATGCTACATGAAAGCTTACTCAGGTGAGGTCAAAATCATACAAAAAGAAATTTCATTTACATTTTTATTGTTTATTTTCTCAAAGTTCTCTAATTGGTTATAAAATACAAAAGCTACTAAACATTTTCAAGTAATGTGAAGTTTTTGCATAGTACCATTTTCTTTCCTGACAGTATCTAAGAGGCAATCAAAGTGAGTCCAATAATGAAGGAAACAAGAAGTCTCTTAAATACCTCCTTGCAGCTATTACCCAAATCACAAACTTAACCATCCCAAAAATGGAAGAATAATTATCTTTAATTATCTTGATATTTGTTTACATTCTTTTTATTGACTGCAATTGAACATTTATCACTGCTACAATTGATTTTTTTATTTTTAGTATAGGCAATAAAAGAATGTTTTAATGTTTATATTGAATTCTGTCTTTCTATGTAGGTACTTTAAAACACAAAACATTTACATCAGACAACTAATTTTAAATCAAAATTATAATTTTTAGAAAAATGTAAAAATCCACAACAAATGAATAATTTGTTCAGATTTTTAGAATATTTTTAATTTGGTTTTTATTTTAAGTGTATAGGACTCAATCAATGCTTTTTATAAATTTATTTTTTAAATTCACGTTAAGTCCTGACCACAGTTCCCCTCCTTCCTCTCTTCTCAGTCCCACTTACAAATCCCTACCCCCTTTGCTCCTCCCCTTCTCCTCAGTGAAGGGGAGGACTTTAATATATCATGTATGAGCACCTTCATTCAAACCTGCCTATCAACCTCCTCCTATCTCCTCGTAGTTCTATGACCAGTTTTGCAAGTGGATATTCTAATAGGGATACAATTACTGAGTTCCAATTCTCTGGGAAATATGGTTCTTTCGAAGTACTTGTCATTCTTCCAGAGGACCTGGTTTCAATTCTCAGGCTTCGGTTCCTAGTACCCACAAGATGCTCTTATTTGCCTGTTAAGACAAGTTTCAGATGATGCAGCTCTCTGTTAGACTTCATGAGCATGAGGCATGCATGACATATACATACAGACATGTAAACACTCATACATGCACGTAAAATAAAAATGTATAAATCTTGACCCCCCCTACCCTTTTAAGTCATCCAATTTAAGTAACTTATTTAAATTACAATTTGTTTTTACTTTGTAATTTTCTGCCTGGTATCATTTCAAGGTCATGCCAGATAACTTTTCTCTCTGAAATCAGTAATTTCTGCATATATTCTGGTGACAATCTTTCTATATGCAACTTTAGTCACTTTTTTCCTATGACACAGGAACCAAAGAATGCCAGTTAGTACTTAATCACAGATACCATACTCAATGACCGATAAATAAAACTGCAAAGACCTGCAGTCAATGCTGTCAGACTTTGTATACAGCAACTCTCCAGAAAAGGGCAAAGGACCAAAATAGAGCTAAGAAAGTTATCAATGAAACCGTGGAATTTGTCCTTTCTGTTTACTTTAACTCATGAATTGAACTCATAGTAAAAACATTTAAAAATTAATAGACAATATCATAATTCATAATTTCTAAAATAGTAACCCTACAACTGGCATAGGTTATGCAAGCAGTAAATAGATATTCATTATTTTGACTTGAATAAATTTGGGTGTAAAAGCCCAATTAATTCCATATAAATAGAAAGAACGTCCACTTTGGAAATGACTAATCTTCTGCCTCCTAGCTGAGAAGCATTGAGCAGAATTTAGGGCTCTTCAGGAATGACCTCACTCCATGCTACTTTGTTCCTCCCCTGCTCTCCCTATCTTAGGGTTTTTACATTTCCACTTCCAGGATGGAATGCTTGGCTCTGATTGGCAGGAAGATGTGGAAGAAGGACTTACAGCCTGTGGCCACAACTGATTGCATCCTCTGGAGTTGAGGTTATGAAATTGGAAGCTACCTTCATGAAGCAGAAGCCTCAAGGTAATTGCCATGTGCTGTAACCCTTCCTCCTGTTTGGAAAACAGAAATAAACAGTGCATTTTCCTATGCACTTACTGTATTTACCAATGCAGTGCATGGGGTATATTTTGCCAGTTGACATTACTTTAGTAAGTTATTATTATATGGTCAACACCTGCCCCATAAATATAGAATAGAAAAGTTATATTATATTTGTGTTTGGTGAAATGAAGTGTTACCCAAACTCTGATGTGGTGAAGACCTTTTGTATTCTCTGTACTTATGGATGCTACATACCACTTAACATATACCAAATTTGGTGGGCAAACAAGTTTGACTCAAAGTTCAACTTTATGTGATCTCTGTGACCGGAGATGGGTCATTCAGTTTTTAATGTATAGGTTCACATAAACTGGCATTCTAAATATGTTTACATTTTTTACATTTCTTGCTAACTAGCTAAATAAGTATACTGAATAAAAGGCAAATTTGGATATTAAATTAATGAAGTTTACTCTTAAAAGCACAAAAAAACTATCAGGGCTTCACTTCAAGATGAGAAACTTTTTAAAAGGAATGTTGTTGGAACAGTCTGAATTTTATATTTCTCTAAAATAGCATGATGTCATGGTGAAAACAGACCAGAAAACAGAGGTGCCTGAATTTGTATTTCCCCCATTCAATGTGACTGGCTCTTTTATATATAAAACACTGAAAACAACTCCCTTACTTGAAATTATGAATTCTGTGATATCAGATCGTCAATAATAATGGTTCTCAACCTTATGCTTGTGATCCTCTTGGGGGATTCAAAGGATCCTTTCACAGGGATCAACTAGGACCATTGGAAAACACAGATATTTAGATTACAATTCACAACAGTGTCATGATTACAATGATGAAGTAGCAACAAAAATAATTTTATGATTCATGGTTACTACTGTATTAAGCTGTATTAAAAACATTAAACTGTTTTAAAAGGTCACAGCAGTAGGAAGGTTGAGAACCACTAGTCTAGTGTTCTTGCATAATTTATGAGAAAATCCAAACATGACATTTGGTACAGAAATTTAAGTAAAGCAATTTAAGAAATAATTATTTTAACAAAATAGTTATTTACCTTTTGTGATTATAGCAAAAGAATTAATCTCATCATTAACAACAAAGGTATCAGTGGATAACTACTGTGCCCACCTGATATTGGATTATGTGACCTAGGAAATGCAAGATAAATGCAACACTTAAGCTTTATAACTTTAGTAACTTGTCACTGGTATTAAGCAGGAATTTGGCCAAGCTCCTTTGGAAAAATACACAACAAAAATAGAGTATCGTTTTTTAAAATTAAATTGACATTTTGTTCCATTTTCAAGAAGAATTTGAAGCTACAGAAATTAATTATAAATAAGTACACACACATAAGAGAAGGGGAATGCAAGAATTATATTAATTATTCTCCACTGGTGTATTTTGCATAAGTCAAACTAATCTAATGTTCAAAAATTAGAGAGATGCCATGATCTCTTACATAAAAGGAAAAATGTTATCAGATGGAAACATGGTCAAAGCTTGTCCTGTGAAGGAAACGGATGTTTATGGATTGCAGATAACATAGCAGATCATCCTTTAAAGAGCTCAGTCTGCAGTAGGAAATATAGACATGTTACTCTGCATGTGAATTCATGGTTCATTTTGTACTCCTCTCCTTCAGTTAGAAGCATAAAGTGCCATTGTTGAATTTACTCAATAGAACAGCTTTGTCCATCAATTGTAGCACATATGCACTGCAAGTAATCTTGGAAGTGGAAACACTAAATCTCTGCGAATCAAAATATTAACAATTTTTAATTAAGTTTATTGTAAAAATTTGGAAATAAAATTGACCACTCATTAAATATTACTTAGACCCAAATTATGTACATATACAGATATATGTACACACACATATATATATACATATATATATTCACTGAACTTCTATAAAGGTTAAATATGAAGTCTGGATTTTTATACTTTTACTATCAATTATATTTTTATGCTCTTATCCAAATCTGGAGCTGTAAATCCATTAAACTGTCATACTTTTCTTGCCACTTGATCCTAGTAACCACCGTTTGCCTTTTTGTTTATAGATGAATGTGACAAGTATAGATGCCGTGTTTAAATGGGATTATGCCAGGCTTATAGTGTGTGTGTGTGTGTGTGTGTGTGTGTGTGTGTGTGTGTGTGTGTGTGTGTGTGGGGGGGCATGTGCATCATATGTGTTTGGAGGCTAGAGTTTTTGAGACAGGTTCTCATAGATTTTACTGGAGCTCATAGTTCTTTATAGGCTAAATAGTGAAAGAACCATGAAATCTACTCTTTTCTGTGTTACACACAGGGAATAGAAGTGTGCATTTCCATACCTGGCTTTTAAATTGGTAATGGAATTCCAAGCCCAGGTCCACAGTATTGGACCAGCAAACATTTTGCCCATGGAGTTCTCTCTCCAACCATGCTTTTTCTTTTGCAACTGACCTATTTCACTTAGAGTAATATCTTCAACCCTCATTCATTCTGTTGTTATTGACAGAACTTTCTTCGCACTTGTGCATGTGCGTGCGTGTGTGTGTGTGTGTGTGTGTGTGTGTGTGTGTGTGTGTGTGTATGTGATTTGCATGCATATGGATACCAGAAGATTTTTTGTGAGACCGGTTCCCATATATTTTGCTGGAGTGCATAGTTCTTGTTAGGTTATGTGTACATGCATGGTGTTTCAAGGTCCAAAGTAGAGATCAGATGTCTTTTCATTTATTCTCTACATTATTAAATTTTTTTTGACACAAGGTCTCACATTGAACTTTGAACTCAATGTTTTGGCTATACTGGGTGAATACAAATTCTCACAGATTTGATAGGTCTTGTATTGGCTGGTTTTGTGTGTCAACTTGACACAAGCTGGAGTTATCCCTGATAAAGGAGCCTCTCTTGAGGAAATGCTTACATGAGATCCAGATAATAAGGCATTTTCTCAATTAGTGATCAAGGGTGGGAAGACCCATTGTGGATGGTACCATTCCTTGGCTGGTAGTCCTGGGTTCTATAAAAATGCAAGATGAGCAAGCCAGGAAAAGCAAGACCAATAAGCAGGACCCCATCCATTGCCTCTATAGCAGCTCCTGCCCCCAAGTTCCTGTCCTGTGTGAGTTCCTGACATGACTTCCTTTGGTGATAAACAGCAATGTGGAAGTGTAAGCTAAATAAACATTTCCTCCTCAACTTGCTTCTTGGTCATGATGTTCTGTGTAGGAATACAAACCCTGATGAAGAGAGGCCTCTTCAGTGATGAGGTTATATATGAACAGCACTTCATCCTGCTTTTTATATAGGTCCTAGGGAATTGAATTCAGATCCTCAAACATTAGTTGAAATACTTTTCATACCAGAGTAACCCCTATTCCTTCTTAAAGCTGTGTATAATATAAAGTATTCCAGCTATGTAAATACTAAGTTTTAGTCTTTCATGTATCTGTTGATGGACATGTTGTTTGAGCCCTATGTGAACTAGTTTGTTTTAGCTGGCTTTATATGTGATATGCAAAATGTGTATACAATATGGTTCTTATATAATATGGCTGTTATTTATGATATACAATTGATATTATTCCTCATAAGGTGTAGTCATTCTTATGGTCCGATATATCTGAATAAAATTTTAAATGAACTTTTATACCCATATATCAAATTATATTTAAGTAAGTTGCAATGATTTACAGTTAATTATCTTTCCAACATAGAATTCTGCTGGATTATTTTTGTGTTAGTTAATAAAAATTTACCTCCTTCCCTTAAGCATTTCCTATACGATGTGATTATTCAGTATTATGTAGTCTGAAATTTAACTATTTTGAGCAAGCTCATTATGTATTAAGAAAAATACACATGTTGCTAACATGTTTCACAAACTAAATTTACAGAGATATAAGAATATGGAATCAATTGTAGCACCAGAACTCTTTTAGTAACTGACTCCTGAAAGTTTAGTAATAGCTATTAGTAGGTATACGTGGACATGTCCTGATTGTACAGTTTTCTGAGAGAGAGACTGCATAGACATGGTCTGGATTTAAGAATAACAATATGCCTAGACTTCGCTTCTATTATAATTGTAATGAATTACTTAATTCAAAGATCACTGGTTTCAAGAGAGTTGCATTGTTAGTGAATTCCATGTGTGGAAATAAGCTGTCATTCCCTCAAGGCCTTTAAACTAAACCTCAGTCGGCCATGAGCTACCGCTGATGTTTGTAAACATGTGTCCAGAGGAGCATTATCTTCCCTGGTGTCCTCATTGAGATGACAACAGAAACTAATGAAGAACAAATAAATAATATAAATATAAAGCATTGGCAGAGAAGGGAGTTCATTAATTCTTACATTTTTAATATTGCAATAATTACTTTTCTCTTTATGTACTTTTAAGCATTGTGTACGATGGAAATTGTTAGATTTATAATTAGAATTTGGCCTTAATGCTCTAAGGAGATACATGCGGACTTAATTAAATCACACGTGTTTTAGCTGGAGACACTGGACCTAGAACAGGACAGCTTAACACTATGTCTTAGGGTTATGCCTGTGGGGAAAGGAAGAATATATTTTTATTACTGCACCATATTGAATATATTAACAGCCACTTGTAGCCTTTGGAGTAAATTGTTTCTCTTCTTTTGCACAAAGTTATGGTAGGACCAACAGCATACCTGCCTTCCTGCACGAGACCCCACAGTATACGTTCTAGATCAGTGTTACCACACTGTCTATAGCTTTCATGAGTGTTTTTGTCCCAATCATGCTAACACACATGCTTTTCTGAGATGTAACCTGGATGTGATGAAATGAAGCATGGCACATCATCCACACTGCTTTACTTTTACTCTAATAGTCTAGATCCTTGAGTGGCATAGTACCCTCCCTCCTGAAATGGAGTCATCTTATCCACAACAAAACCAGGTAACTGTCCTGAGAAAAAGATCAGAACGGACAAAGATGGCTGCTGAGCTAAGGTATGCCTCACTGTCAGTGAAGCTCATGTAGCCTCTGAATTAGAAACATCTCCACTGTCACAGCGAGGAAGAACTGATCAGATATAGAGATCATGGAGTACTGACCGAAAAGTGGAAAAAGCTGTATGTCGTGAGTACAGGCAGAAAAGTGGGAAAAAGCTGCAAGTCACTTGATTTGCTTTCATTTACAATTTGTTCTGGAAATGTAGAAAATCATACTAAGGAGGGAAAAAATGAGCATTGAAATGATTAGAGGATGAGTTTTGTCATTTTCTATTAACTCATATTGCTATAAAAAGCTGTACTTAGGGCACTGGAATGATGGCCCAACAGTTAATTGCCCATGCTGCTCTTGCTGAAGATTCAGGCTAAGTTTGGAGAACTCACATGGAGGCTCACAGCCACCTGTGACTCCAGTTCCAGGGTATCTGTCTCCTGCTTCTTGCCTCAATAGGCACCAGGTACAAATGTGGAATATACATGCAGGCAAAACACCCAAACACATAAAATTACAAACTACAGACCCATTGCTCAGTGGTAAATATGTAAACTGAAACTTTACCTTATTTAGGTAATTAGAAGAGTAACAAAATTCAGGACAATAAACTCATCATTTGATGATATATCAAGGAGGTAAACGCCGTATGCTTTCATAGTACTGTGGACTATGAACCATGTTTCTTTTTCCATGGTTTCGGGTGGAGCAAACTATTTCATGTTTTTGAGGTTTTGACTTTGTTGGCATCAAGAGCATCCTGTAACTCACAGTCTGCATCAGGGTAAATAGGTGTGGGTGGAAAAAGTACCTGATTCACTGTTTACCTGGCTTCGAAAGACATGTCTCCTCCCTTAAAGGCCATCAGTTCTGTGCTTTGAAAGTAAATCTTCTGACTAACCAGTGTTTTAAGCTGCCTAATTATATTGTCTTGAAGTACAGGAGCAGAAAGAAAAATGAACACCAAACATTCCTTAGTACGTTGCTAATGGGGAAAGAGATTTTCTTAAATAGCATACTTTATAGATTAGGATTATTTTTTAAATAATAAACCCCATAGGCTTCAACATTAATATACATATAAACTGATTTAATGTGACACAGTTGTTTTAATATAGTAGATGTGCTCCCAATGCCCTATTCCTACACTGATTAAGGTTATTTAACCATTACCTCATTAAATTGTCTATAATGAAGGACGTGGTCTTTAATACATCACATTTTTCCTTAAGGAATCTGAAAATTTCCTTTCATTGTGCTTTTCTAATGAGTAGCTAAATAATTGACTTTATTAATTGCTTATTGTAGAATAATGAATGCTAGCTAAACATAGCCTTGATCTTTCTGTCTTCCTTCCTTCATCCTTCCCTCCCTCCTTCCCTCTCTTCCTTTTCTCATTTCTTCCTACTTTCCTTCCCACTTTATTTCTTTATTTTTGTATCAAATACTCTTTCAAGCATTTTCAGTCTCTTGTGGTTTATCATCATGAAGAATACTTGGTTTGTGCTATCTGAATATTTAGAATTCTGTAGAATGGATAATAAATCATGGTACAGGACTTGTTAGTACTTTCCTTTTTTCATGGTGGGAATCAAAGTAAATGGGCTATGCATATATTGAGAGGAATCGTACAAAAATAAAGACATAAACTTATAAGGACGATTTCTTTTATTTCTACTTCAATTTTTCATTTCGGGAATGTATTTTGGAAATTCTCACATGTGAAGTCGTAGTAGTTGTATATAGCCTCCCTGATATATTCTCAATAAAATCCTGCCATGAAAGAGGTTAAACACTCTGTAAGAACTTTTAAGACCTGACTCTTGATTCACTTATATTAGGAAATAAGTCTATAGACTTGAAGTGGATAAATTTTAGCTAACTCATTCTATGAGCCAAGCTGATCATCTGGTTTTAATGAGCCTCTTTTGAAATGCAAAAATTTTAATGTTTGCTTTGGGGAACTATAGTTTTATTGCTTATATTAGACATCTGTGAAGCAGTAACTAAGAATTAGTAATTGCCCAATAGAGCAATTGCGGAGTGTTAGTCTAACTCAGGCTGAAGTGTTAAGTACTACTATTGTTCAAAAAGAATGTTCTGTATTCCATCGATACTTTTATAAAGCTTTGAAGTTACCCTAGTAAGCTATACAAAACATGAATGATCTGCAACTGTCTTTACTTGAAAGTATTAAATTTATTTCAAATATTAAAAATCAAAACAGGAATATGTAATAATAAATTAGGGACTTGGGAATATCTAATCACAACCTAATATCATGATTCCCATTGTCAAACTCATGGGCTCATTATGTTGAAATGGCTGATAGATATCAAAGGCTACTGGTTGTCATCTTAGTAACATTTCCTCTAGGAAAAAGAATTTACAGACAGTGGTTGTTGCTGAGGGAGGGAGAATCACTCATTTCTAAAGATGTGGTCACTGATAGTATTTAAATGCTCAGTGGATGGTCTTGAACCCATGTACACATGATCAATTGTAACTGGACTTAGTGGGTTATTGAAAAAAAGATATAATGGGTTGGGGATTTAGCTCAGTGGTAGAGCGCTTGCCTAGGAAGCGCAAGGCCCTGGGTTCGGTCCCCAGCTCCGAAAAAAAGAACCAAAAAAAAAAAGTCTAAATAAACATTTTAAAAAAAAGAAAGAAAAAAGAAAAAAAGATATAAATTTGACACCGAAGGTGTTAGGAGGACATGTAGGTATTAGAGTGGTAAAGTATGGAGTAGGTATATTTACTTTTTATTTATATAAGTATAAAATTATAAAAACTAAAGAAAACTTTAAAACAAAATTCTTATATTTAAAATTGTAATAAGGAGAGGATGTGCTTGCATGTGTCAGTAATGCCAACTCTCAGGAAATTAATACAGGAGAATTTCTGCGATTGTGAGACAATCCTAGGTTTCAAGGTTAGTACAAGCAAGCCAAATCTTTATAGAAAGACCTATTTTCAAGACTTAAGAAAAGTACCAAAGTTATGATAATATTTGCAAGCATTTGGCAATGTAAATGGATATGAGAGATTTTCTAATGACTGAATCTACAAAAATTTAAAAAATGGACTGCAGAGACCTCTTTACCTTAAGAATTCCTCAAAGCTTCTTGACATGAAGAGTACGAGGCAAATTAGTCTAACTTAATACACTTTATTCAGTTCATTTTTTAACTCATTTTAGGAACACATATAAAACTATGTAAATATAAAGTAGTAATTGATAAGTGCATACAGTCTGGAATATGTTAGATCTGCTTTATTGAAATAACTTATTTCACACCTGTTAAGACAAGCCACCATCTGCATAATTTAGATATATATTTGGAGAACATGATAAATCTTAAATAAAACATTAAGAAATCAAGTTAATTCTTGTACATGAAAACTTTTTTATTACAATTTTTGGCTTAAAATGTTGTTTTTCCATGCAAATACTTTGCTACTCTGTAGTGCTAACTACAAATGCATAAGCCAGGTCAACAAGCTCTCATTTTGGAAAATGTGCATTGTAGTCAGGATCATAGCTTATATTCAGCAACTATGTCTTTGATTCCACTCATGTAAATATAAGCAAAAAAGGATGAATAGAATTATCAAGTGTGAAAGCACCATCATGCTTATGAAAGGAGACTCTTCAACATCCCCACATACCCACCAATGATCCTCTTCTAATGACATCATTTATAAATGCGTTTTATGTAGATCATGTTTCCTAGCTTAGAAAGAACTTCAATCTTACAATTATGAAAGATACATTTTGATGTTTTATTTTATATCAATATCAAATTCATTATTGAATTTTATATTAATACTGTGTGAATTTATTTATTATCTCAATAATTTACTTGGTCACTAAAGTTTATTCTTTGCCTTGATCATTGCTTACAGGCATATGCTGTAAGTATTGAGTTGATATTTCTATATATTGTTAAAACATCATATGGATTCATTCTTACACATGTGACTATTCAGTTTTCCCAACCTTGTTTATGAGAAAACCAGATTTTCCTTTTAAATGTTTCTTGTGACTTACAGAGAAAAATCATGTAACTCTAAATGTGTATGTGTGTGTATGTATATATATATGTATATATATATATATGTATATATATATATATATATATATATATATATATATATATATACCACCTAGTGATGTGATTGTGTGTATGTGTGTGATCATGACCACATAAGAAATATTGATACAACAACTCATATAAATAATATATATTATTTTAAAGATTTGTTATTTGTATGTATGAGTTTCGGCATGGACTTATGCATCTGAGTGGTACTCCAGAGATAAGCAGAGGGACTGGAATGTCTTGAGGATGAAGTTCCATATCATGTTGAGTTGACTTATATAGATACTAGTAATGGAACCCAAATTCTTTCATAGTGGAACCCATACAAATTATTTAACATTTTAAAAAAGAAATTATGTCAAATTGTTGGGTTTTAATATATATATATATATATATTTTTCTTTTAGTACTAACACATTGTGTCACATTTTATAAGTAATTTTACTAACTTCTAAGCTCATATTTCCCAGAAAAAAAATTATCTATTTTAAGTGTCTCAATTCCTCATTTTCCTTGTTCCTCCAGAGTAGTAGTGCTCTGGACAAGTTTCTGGGCCACTTGCCAACTCATTCTGTGGTTCCTTCCGATCATTTCTTTCCTTGATTCAGGAGGGAGCATGGGTTACAGGGTGGTCAGCTGTCTGCTAGATGAAGAATTGCTGGGCACAAAGGAATGTTTCCACCACTTTAGTCATCAGGATTCCCCTCTGTGGTCAGACCTGTATGGAAAAAGAAGAAAGTTCCTTTACACTGATAACAGTCCTTCAACTACTTTCTTTCAAAGAGTAGACTACCACAAAGATGGTTATAATCAGACATCCAAAAGTGTACTCTGAGTCAGACGGTGGCTATCATGCTGTGGTAAGGGATTCCCTACATAGGTATCCAATCTTTCCATAGACACCAAACATTCCTAGACATGGATATTGGTGGCCAAGTTATATTTACCTTCCTGATGTTTGAGTTTTATTTGGTGACTCTTCTGACCAGTCCGTGGAAACCATGGATCTATGGTCTATAAATAGTATAGAGCAAAACAGACCAAGGTTGTCACAATGAAGTAGCTTGTATCAGAGGAGTTTAAGAAAACTGAAATAGACAAGCCTCTAGACAGACTATAATTAACCTCATGTAAAGGTGTAATGTGGGGTTTAGTAGAAAAAGGGATCCCATCTCATTGGAAAAACAGTAACACCTGTGCTGTCCCAAACACAGGTGATAAATCCTAACTGCATAGGATTACAACACCCTGACAGGGTATGACATAAGGAGCAAAACAAAACAAAACAAAACTGAGTATTTGTTTAAGGGAGAGGGCTTTGTGCCAGATTAGAGAGCTACGAGGGTAGTTCCAGAAAATGCTCATCTTTGATCATGGATGACATTGTGGTAAATTTGTATCTAATTTGGTAATTGTTGATATTTTAGTGTAAACGCATTTAATCAAAATACAGAAAGAATAACTGGAGATCTTGAAGATCTAGAAGAATTAAATTATATGAGAACCTGTTGTATGTAGTTTATCCACCACAGCCTTTGCTGAAGTCATACACACCATTTGTTTTTCTCCTATTTGCCTTTTTGGCATAATTTCTGGGCACTACTATCTGCCATTTGAAAAAGGATGACCATGTCTGTGGATTGCTGTCTATTTGCTGTTGAGAATAGGCAAAGATAAACTAAGAGCATGTGATTGGGCAGTGGAAAAGGAAGGGTGGCTGAGAACTTTAGAGACTAGAACAGAGAGTATAGAGAGACAGAGAAGGAAGGAAGATGGAGGAAGAGAAAGACGATCCAGATTTCTCATGGCTTTAAACAGCCACAGGTAGCTATGAATATCTTATAAGGAATGGATAATTACAGAACAATTTGTCTTTTCTAGATGGGCAGTTTATATCAATATCAATTGGCTCTGAGTTCATTGTGTGGACGCTTTGTGGGGTGAGAATTTACTGATCAAAATCTGACTGCTAAACTACAAGCCTCTAGAGTTTTGATTTTACTGGGTTACAGGGATTTCTAACAGCTAACCACAGGGGACGAGTGGCTGGTAATGTGAGCAGAATCTAAAGCAAGAGAACTGTGACAGGGGCAGGAAGACCACTGGGGCCAGAGAGTAGCCAGTGTTAGCGTGGGATGGTGCCTTCTTTTCAATATTTAACACAGCACATATCAATTTAATTTAGTATCTTCCACCTGCCCCAATCTTAGAGGCTAATCCTTTCTGGCCCTTGACAAATACCCATGATTACCTGCCTGTGGTAGGGGCCCCAGACCCAGGCTCCTCCTCACATGGCTGCTGCATTGCTCTCATTTCCAAGCATGGTAGAAAAACTCTCCTCCTTCTGTTTCTCTTCCTCCTCCAAAACGGAAGTCCCACATCTACCTTTGCCCAGCAATTAGCTCATAGCTTACTCTATTGACAAATCAATAACCAATTGGGGAACAGGACTTCAGCATCAAAATCTCCCCTTACAAGAAAGCATTGAAAAAAGATACAAGATGATGAAGATCAAAGGACATAGCTGATGGAAGAAGGAAAGAAAAAAAAATAAGCAGGACTTGGCTTGACAAAAAATACAAGTCACACAGCCTGGATGGATAAGAGTATGAACTCAAGGCACTACAAGTCCTACAAGTCTAGATCTGCTTTACTACATAGTATGACAACATTTTGTAGTGTATGGAAAGGTGAATGGAATTTTCCCTACTAGGTTTTCAGTAGTGAATTCCCCTAGGTAGTTTATCTAGTAGACCACCAAAACCAGAGAGCTGAATCTAGAGAATAGAGAAACTACAAATATTGTTAACGGTTAAAAATCTTCATTTTGTTCAATGTGGTAGAGCATTCACCTTGAAGCACAAATAGCCTTATGCCTTTGTTTTTTTCAGCCACCCGGGCTGACAGATATGACTGGCATATATGGTCTTTTTATGTTCTATATGAATTCTTTCCCTTTAATCATCATATACATGGTAATATATGATTACTGGATACTCAACAATATACTATTGCATTACAACAGAAAGATACATGGCATGCATTTCTTTCAGAGTGACGGAGATCAAAGCTATTGTCTTATTTTATAATCACGAGTTCAAAATCCTGATTATGTTTTTCGATTTGTACATAGCTCATAGGCATCAGTATAGATCAGCATATGTACATATCTTTTTCTGAAACTACCTGAAAACCTTGTGTAAACAAGTGTGGGAAAAGAAAATGATTTTAATATCTGTGTTTATGAGAACTGCGAATCACGTGTTAATAGTTTTCTGCTAGAAAACCTTATCCTTCTTTTCAGTTTGATATTACACAGAGAAGGAAAAGCACAACTAAATATTTGATGATGACATACATAGTTTCTCAGGTTAAGTTTATTTAAGATACGTGATGTCTACACTTTTAACAACTTCAGATGTGGAGCAGCACTTTGACGTCACCAGCTTTCACTTGGTCATTTTACTTCCCTTTTCTCTCTTTGTCCTTTTGATTGTTTTTATTTTCTGTTTAAATTGACAAAAAACCTTGTCACTGCTGATGTAAATATACACATTATCACTATGGCCACAGTAACACATTTTAGGTAGGAGACTATAGAGACAAATCCTGTGGCTTAGTTTTTGTCCAACAAACAGCATCAACTCTAACACTCTAACAATTCTCTTTGTACACAGTGCAGAACTCTGGTAATGCCAGCTGGGTTGCAAATCATTCCTAATAAGTGATTATGGAACTTTAAGTACCCTTAAAATCATTCTGTAAAATCTTTAAGATTTCTACTTTAAACTCTACCATCTATCTATCTATCTATCTATCTATCTATCTATCTATCTATCTATCTATCTATCTATCTATCTATCTATCTATCTATATCTATCAACCATCTATCTGTCTATATCTATCTATCTGTCTGTCTATCTATCTATCTATCTATCTATCTATCTATCTATCTATCTATCTATCATATCTATCAACCATCTATCTATCATCTATCATCTATCTGTATGAATATGATGTATATGTACACACACACACACATGCACACACACACACAAACACAAGCACACATATGCTTCAGTTGAACACATACTTCCATGAGATCTAGCTTCGAGGTATCTCAATTAGTGATCAATAGGGGATGGCCCAGTTCATTGTGGTGGTGCCATTCCTGGGCTGGCAGTCTTGTGTTTTTTAAGGAAGCAGGGTAGATAAGACATGTGAAGCAAGTCAAAATGTAGCCTTCATTGCCTCTGAATCAGCTTTTGATTCAAGGATAATACCCTGTTTGAGTTCCTGTCCTGATGTCCCTCAGTGATGAACGTCATTGTCATAATGTAAGCTAAAAGAACAAAAAACAACCACCCCCCCCCAAAATCCTTTCTTCCCCAACTTCCTTTTGGTCATAGTGTTTTGTTGCAGTAATAGAAACTCTAACTGATATATATATATATATATATATATATATATATATATATATGTGTGTGTGTGTGTGTGTGTGTGTGTATGTGTGTATGTATGTATGTATGTATAATCATAGATATGATTTTTTGATTTTTTTGAGAAACTAACTTCCCATTTTAATCAAAGAAAGCCTATGAAAAAAATAATCTTGCAATGTATGGATATTGCATAAAGCATGGCATTGTTTCCTTTTGTAATTGATTTCATTTATGTATCAAAATTACCTATAATTACATGCATATAGGAAACATGGTTATTTCTTAAAATATAGAGGAGATTAAGAAATAAATAGCACACTAAGAATTGTACGTCTTTAAGAGGGGCTATTAAGGTGGTTAGTGTTTACCAGGACATTTCCAGATTTCTTGCTATCATTTCTAATAATTTTGTGTAGCATTTTATTGGGGTATAATATCCCAAATGTGAAAAAGCAGAGAGGATTTCCATTGACTATTCCCATATGGGATAATTCCAAGTAAACAGAGCTTCATTTATCTTGAACTTTCTTGGAAAACATACAAATTAAGCATCCAAACTTGTGATGCAAAACTAACATTTTATAAACTATTCTGTCTTCTTGGTTTAACTACTTCCTCATGCTAGGATCAAAGGTTTTGAAAAAATAATAGCTTCTTTCTGCACGACATACTTCATCTCCTCCCCTTTCCTATATTGTCCACTGGGAATACACTGATTGAAGTGACTTTTTAAAACAACAAAACAAGCACACATACAAAAATCCTTTCATATCTTTAAGGACATTTTAGACAAGAAAATCAGAGAATTTGAGTATAAAATGTTTCACTAACAATTCTGTTTTAAAATGGTCCACTATGTTCTATTAAAATCCTGATCTTTAAATGACCTAAAAGAACCTTTAGCATTCCACAATTTTGCCATAAAACTTTTTAATTCATCTGAGCATGGTGGCAAACCCTTCTAATCTCAGCACGAAAAAGGCAAAGACAAGCGCATTTCTGTAGGCTCAAAGTCACCTTGGGCTATCCAATTGTTTCCAGAGCAGCCAAGTCTGTACAGTAAGGACTGTCTCAAAAACAGGAAGGGAAGGAAAAAGAAAGAAAGAAGAAAAGAAAGAAAGAAAAAAAAAGAAAAGAAAGAAAGAAAGAAAGAAAGTGAGAGAGGGGGAGGGAAGGAGGGGGTGGGAGGGGGAGGGAGGATGGGAGGGAGGGAGGGGAGGAGGAGGAAGGAAGGAAAGGAAGGAAGAAAAGGAACAAACTTTTATTTACATTTTTAAATGACAAGTTTAAATGTATGTATCATGTATAATATGGTGTTTTTCTTAGGGTTTCTGTTGTTGTCAAGAGACATCAAGACAATAGCAACACTTATAAAGAAAAATATTTACTCGGGGCTGGCTTACAGATCAGAGGTTAGTCCCTTATTATGGCAAGAAACATGGCAACGTGCAGGCATATATGGTGCCTGAGGAAGGAATTGAGACCTCTTCATCTTGTTCCTCGGATAGCAGGGAGAGAATTGTGTACTATGCTGGGTACAGCTGGAACATATAAGACCTGAAAGCCTACCCCAACAATGACACATTTCCTCCAAAAAGACCCTACCTTCTCCAACAAAGCCACAGCCCCTAATAGTATCACTTCACATGAGTCAAATACTCAAACACATGGCTCTGTGTGGGCCATATCTATTTGAAACCATCACAGTATTTTGGAGTTTATAATAACATATGATTATCCAATTCAGCTAATTAACATGTGTATTACCAAGTGTAGTTAATATTATGGTGAAGATATTTAACAAAAACTGCACTTTTCATGAATACAAAGTGTCATTGCTTTTTATGGTCATGATTCATGATAGATTTAACATATTTATCCTGGTTAATTTTTTTCCTTCTGGTCAATTTTAATGTTGTGGGTTTTTTTAATTCAAATTTTCCAATCTATCTTCTTATCCTTGGCAAGAACCTAGTAACCACACTTTCTTCACTTATTTACCAGTTGATGAATAATTGGATTAAAAGAAGGCTTAGATAAATGTGGATTATCAGATGTCTCTTTAAAACCTTGATTTGGTTTTCTTTGGATGTGTATCTGGTAATGGGCTTGTTAGACTGTATAGTGACTATATTTTGTTTGCTGCTTGCTTTTGTTTTTTGAGACAGTGTTTTGATGTGTAGCCCTGGTTGTCCTGAAACTCACTCTGTAGAGCAGCATGGCCTTGAAAGCACAGAGATCTGCTTGCCTCTGTCTCTGCCTTCTGAATTCTGGGCCCTCACTGCCAAATGGTGTTTACATTTTAAATTCAAGCAATTCCTATAATGTCTTTGCAAATATTTAAATACTATTCTCCAAAAGAATAACTTGTGCTCTGATGATACTATAACAGTGCTATCAAAGTGCCCCAAACTTGTTATTTTAGTTAAATATAATAAAAACTAAGGTGCAGATATAATATTATTAAAATTGTAGTACATAGACACTGAAAACCTACAATTTGTATAGCTTTCTTTTAAAGTTAAATAAACATCAATCCAACTACAAATTGTATTATCTGCAATGATGTCCTTCCTGCAAGATATCCAAGTGCAATGGAGGCACATTGCTTATGGAATTAACCTACCAATACAGGATTTGATTTAAAGCCTATTGCACAAGATAGAGCCCACACCTGATGCTGCTAAGAGTACCTGGAACCTGGAAGCATATAGCCCAGGTATCTAAGGTAAAAGCAAATAGTAAAGAAACAGGGAAATACAGTGACTCCTAATGGTATTCTGCTATACTCATAGATTAATGCTTTGTTTATCTATCATCAGAGAAGCGTCCTCCTGCAACAGATGAGAACAAATACAGAGACACTGGGTTAGATATGATGCAGAGGAAGAGACTTTGAAATACTGAGCCCTAAGTGGAATCAATAATTTCTTTTCCTTAGGAACCCAATTTTGGCAAAAGCATAAGAGCTAAAGGGGATGCAAGGCACTGAAGAAACAAGGAATTCCAAGCACAGACTATTGATGCACAAAGAAACTCACAGAGATTGAGGCAGCATGCCCTGAATTTTCAGGGGTCTGTACCAAATAAGATCCTGGAAGTGAAAGAAGTGGACACATGTCTCCATCCCTAACCCACATGCTCTCTCCAACCACTTAAAATGGAAATCCGATTTCCTGCAAGGGAGTCTCACTAGGAAAACAGACTATTCTTAAGGATAAGCCCCATGCCCAGCAGCAGATATCTAACAGAAAACAAATTCGGCACCATTTTCAGAGGTTTCTTGGCTCACAATGTCGTATTAGAGTTTTCCTCTCTCCTTTTTCCTTCTTCATCTCTTCTTTCTGCGTTCTCCTCTTCCCTCTCCCCTTCCCCATTCTCTCTCCTCTTCCCTGTCCTGTCTCCCTCTTTCTTTTCTGAAACCTCTTAACCCAACCTTAGAGTTTATATTATGGCTTACTGTTTTATGATTTCAGAGATTACTTGCTAATAAGTGGGTCTTTGCCTCTATGTCTGTTTCTTGTAGTTTTTCTGAGGATCTTTTCCGTCCGATTGATTTGTTCTATTCAAATTTGTTTTTGCTTTATTTTTATTACATTTTTAGATGCCTATTTTATAATGAGAGACAGAATGAGGATTAATGAAGATGGCTGACTGGTTCAAGTCAGCTGTTCTGGCTCAAACTCCTCTTCAGGCTGACTGACTCGATCTGGCTATTCTTAACTTTTTATTGAATTGCTCTGCTTAGACTCAAACTAACTAATAATTTATTCTAATCTTCTCTCCTTTTTCTGTTCTCTGGTTTCAAGTGTCTCTGCTGACCTACACCAAATTATAAACCCTCACTAGTAAACTCATCTCCATTGCACTGTACTCACTACACTAGTCAACTGACTCTCTTTCCCTGAACCTCACGTAAATAACTTCTCTTTCCTGTGCTGTTCTTGTGGGAGTTGAAGATACCTTATCTCTGACTCATTTTCTCAAATCTTTTTCTGATTCTTCACTTTGTCTGTCCCTCAATTAGATAAAACTTTCAAATATGGGTGCTTGCTTTTGCAAACTAATTCTAACTTAAAGGTGCGTGCTAAGGGTGGGTCTGTATTCCATCAAAAGGGATTAAAGGTGGGTGAATGTTTGCATTTCAGTCAGGTCACAGAGACCTAGATCTACAGATCTTGTAAGAGCAGCCATCTTGCTAGATTAAAATTCCTCTACAAACAGTATGTTGTGAGGAATTGGGGTGGGGGCTAGAGGGCAAAGGAACTGAATAATATTAGCTTGTGGTGTTCTCATTGCAAGGAAAATAGTGTGGGCACGTAAAGTAAGAGAAATTTACTTTCAAACAATTCTGATGAGAAACTGTCCAAGGTAAAATTCAGCAGATTTTTTCAAAGGCCTCCTTTCCTTGCTGTATAGATAAACATCTTCTCCCTATACTTGCACATGTCCTTCCTTTTGAAGGGAGTACCCAGATTTTCTCTTTGTTAAGGAATACAAGGTATATGAACCAGAATCTATTCTTCTGAACTCAGTTAAATTGTTTTTTTCCCCCTGTGTCCAAGTACTGTTCACATAAAATGGTATAAAGCACAAAATACATTTTAAAAAACACTTTTGTTTTTCTATTTTTCTCATTGTTATGCCAGCACCATTAAGTTGATAATATATACGTTAACTATATAAAAATTGATATGTTAAATCACTGATCTGAAATTTTGTTCCAATTCAATCTTGCAACAGTTTAATCCATAGTTGCAAGAAGAAAGCTCACCAGTTAGGTTCAATAGTCACTCAATTAAGAATAATTCAGTTGGAATACCCAAGATACAATTCATAGACCATATGAAGCTCAAGGAGAAGGAAGAGCAAAATGCAGATGCTTCAGTCCTTTTTAGAAGGGGGAACAAGGAGGAAATTTCCTCAGGGGAGGAAATACAGGGAAAAAGAGTGGAACAGAGACTGAAGGAAAGGCCATACAGAGTCTGGTCCACTTGGGTATATCTTCCATATGCAGCCACTAAGCCCAATCACTATTGTTGATGCCGAGAAGTGCTTGCAGACAGGAGCCTGATATGGATGTCTCTTGAGAAGCTCTACCAGAGCCTGACTGATACAGATGCAGATGCTTGCAGCTAACCATTAGACTGGGCATGGGGACCCCAGTTAGGAAGTTAGAGAAAGGACTGAAGGAGCTGAAGGCTTTTCCATTCTCATAGGAAGAACAGCAATATCAACAAATCAGAACTCCCAGATTTGAGCTCCCAGGGACTAAACCACCAACCAAAGAGTACACATGGAGGAACCCATGGCTCCAGCCTTATATGTAGAAGAAGATGGCATTGTCTGGCATCTATAGGACACAGATACATACACATATATTGGCTGTGTGAAGAAGCAGCAGTCTCACAGGTATATGCTTATAAGTACACATATACACCAATATCCCCTTTACATGCACACACACACACACACACACACACACACACACACACACACACACACAAAATAGACTCATTAAGCCTTAGAGTTGAAGATTCCCTTTGGTATCTTTGGCCTATTCCTTGTCATTCACTCTTTCCATCAAAACAATTGAATTTACATTAAATTTCTTCTACAACTACAGCTATTGGAGAACCCATCTGATGGGAACTGCTTTATCATTATTAAAGCAGAATTTCCTCCATAAATTAGCACCTCTAATCTCCCAAGTATATCTATTAATAGCACAGGACAGTTGTTTTCCTAAATTTTCTTGTTTCATATTGGCTCTTGAAAGAGCCTTGCATGAGAAGTATCCTCATAACAAAAGTAAAAAATATACTAGGCTCATGAACAATTGTTTGAAATATACTTGGAAACTATACTTTCTGGGATCATTTCTATAGTTTCTGAAATTCCATTCAGAATGGCTAAGATCAAAAACTCTGGTGACAGCAGATGCTGGGGAGGATGTGGAGAAAGGGGAACACTCCTCTTATTGCTGGTGGGGTTGCAAGCTGGTACAACTACTCTTGAAATCAGTCTGGAGGTTCTTCAGAAAATTAGAAATAGTTCTACCTGAGGACTCAGCTATACCTCTCCTAGGCATATACTCAAGAGATGCTGCAACATATAACAAAGACACATGCTCCACTATGTTCATAGCAGCCTTATTTATAATAGCCAGAAGCTGGAAAGAACCCAGGTGTCCTTCAACAGAGCATGGATACAGGAAACGGGGTACATTTATACAATGGAGCACTACTCAGCTATTAAAAACAATGAGTTCATGAAATTCTTAGGCAAATGGATGGAACTTGAAAATATCCTGAGTGTGGTAACCGAATCATAAAAGAACACAGATGGTATGTACTCAGTGAAAAGTGGATATTAGCCAAAAGAAGCTCGAAATATCCATGATACAACTCACAGACCACATGAGAATGAAGATCACACCAAAATGCGGATGTTACAGTCCTACTCAGAAGGAGGAAGAAAATAATCACAGGAAGTAGAGGGAAAGAGGGATCTGGGAGGGAGAGAATACAGGAGGTAAAAAAGAGAGGATGGTTTAGATAAGGAAGGAGATGGGGAGAGAAGTACAGAGGGTCAAGAATGTGAAAGGAGGTATGTAGCAGTGGGGATAGCCACTAGGAAGTCCCAGATGACAGGGAACAAAAGGTTCTCAGGACCCAATAGGGAGGACATTAGCTGAAATAACCTAAAATGTGAGATGGAACCCATAGCGACCATATCCAGTGTATAGGCATGGTCCCTGTTGAGGGATGGGGTCTCCCACCACCACAAAAATATTAATCCAGAATTCCTTCCGTCAAAAGGAAATGCAGGGACAAAGAGTGGAGCAGAGAGTGAACAAAAGGCCATCCAGAGACTGCCCCACCTAAGGATCCATCCCATCTGAGGCAAAAAACCAGGCACTACTGCTGATGCGAAGAAGCATTTGCTGACCAGAGCCTGATATAGCTGTCTCCTGAGAGGCTCTGCCAGAGCGGGACCAATAAAGATGCAGAAGCCCTTACTTAACCATTGACCTCTGCGCAGGGACACCATTGCAAAAGTTAGGACAAGGACTGAACGACAAGAAAGAACAACAACCAACCAGACCCCGTCCCCCAACACACACTCAAAACTCCCAGAGACTAAAACACCAACCAAAGAATACATGGAGGAACCATGGCTCCAGCTAGATGTGTAGCAGAGGATTGCTTTATCTGGCATCACTGGGAGGGGACTCCCTTGTCCCTGTGTAGGTTTGATGATCCAGGGTAGGGGAATGCTATAGCATTGAGGTAGGAGTGGGTAGGCAGGTGGAAGAGCACCCTCATAGAGGCAGGGAAGGGAGAGAAGATAGAGGGTTTGTGGAGGGGAAACTGAAAACGGGATAACATTTGAAATGTAAATAAATAAAATGACTAATACAAATGAAAAAAATCACCATTTTAAAGAGAAAAAAAATAAAAGAAATGTACTTGTAGCCTAAAATAGTGAGATTGCTGCCAGTAGTGTTGCCTGATTTTCATATAACATTCCCTGCCAAGAGCAATAACGATATGAGTAATTTACCACAGGAAAATAATCAAACTGTTTATGAGATAGTTTTATACCATTTAAAAATCAATTATAAGAAATTGCTATATTTACTTTTTAACATGGAAGTTTCTCTTCTAACTTATAATACTTAGCAGCATCTTGGACATTTTGGTGAGACATAATGTTATATCATGTAACTGAATGTGCCTTTGATACAATGTTAATAGAATTACTTCTTACTCTTATAAGTGTATGTTTGTGGTTGGAATGGATTTAGAACATTACTCTGATGATTTTTTTTTTACAAAATAACACATACTAATTTTATTCACTTCACAACTAATTTTCATAAAATATAATAACAATTACAAGTAAATTTAATCATGGCTGAGAAGAAGCAGATGTGGGGGACCTCTGTCTGTGGGCAAACAGAACAATAGATTAAACAGTCTTTATAAATACTGTGCTTCCATAAGAACAAGAGCTGAAGGTCAATTACAAAGAGGCTCAGCACATTAGATGTAAAATCTTGTTAACATGATTTTCATGTGGATGCAAGCATAGGGATTAAAGTGACCACATTTCTTTCCCAACACAGAAACTTCCAGCTGTACGAATTAATGACAAAGCAAAAGTACTATAGACTAGATAAAGAACACATAGTTTTAAAACTAGGCATTTGGCCAATCCTGACCATGGTCTAATTCTACAAATATGTTTTAAAGTCAAGACAGTCAGGATGAACTCGAACCTAATTACTAGAATTATGAAATCTGTTAAGAAGCCAAATGCTCCTGAATCACTGGATATTCTCATATTAAGTGTTACATGGTTGCCAAAACCTTAGGAAACTCAACTTAGATCTCTTGTACTTAATCTCATTGACACTAGGAGGATCTTAATAATAGATACAATAAATCTGACACAGTGATTTAGTTACTTTTAATTACTTATTTTTGTTTTGTTTTTTATGGTTCTGCTTTGGGGCTGGCATTGGAAACTAACACCACCAGCAAACCTCTGCAGGAAGACGTGGGTCTAAGAGACAGAGAAGATGTACTATAAATTAATAATCAGAAATATTTCAGACAATTTTACAAAATAAAAATTGGTGTCACATGTGAAGCAATTATCAGTGCCATCATATGATTTATTGAAAGATTATAATCTAGAGCCTGATGTTATAGCAGATGTTTCTCCTTTGGACTCACTGGAAGCTCCCTTTAGAGATAGAATCCTACTGGTCTATTTAATTTTGGATAGGTAGTCACCTAGGAATTTTACACCATTGAGTATCTTCTTGTTTCTAATATAAAAAATCTGCTTACTAAAAATAACTTTCCATTTCAATACACATAAATACTTTACTAATTGCTTTGAAATATACTGAGGGTGATATAATATTTTTTTCTTATACTAGATATTATGTTCCTATAGCCAATGACTGAGATATTTTTACCACCATAGGGCAGGGATCAAGCATGCTAAAAAGCCTCGCTGGTAAGTCCGCATGCTTTCTGGATTTCCTTTGTAAATATTAATTCAAATAAAAAAATTCTAAAAGAGGGTCAGACAGACAGAAGTGTATTAGATGTCTGGCCACCAAGCGATTGGCATTTTTCCATTTCCTCTGTCATTAGTTTGATTTCTCCATCCTCTCTAATTCGCTCGACTGGAACTATTCCATCCTAAGTCCCACTCCTTTCACTGAATGAGCAAGTACTGCCTGAGTACATTTCTTCTGCCAGTTCTGTTTTAAGTGATTGGTATACTGGAAGAAGGTATAACTTTCATTATGTAATTTAAAATCAAGTAGGGGTGGATTGGCAAAATGGTAAGAGTAAATGTCATAAATGTGCACATTGAACAAAATGGTAGAGGGAAATGTGCTAAAGGGAAAGGCAGAACAGAAGTGGGAGGGGTGTGAAGTAGAGAATGTGGGACAAATGGGCAATGTTTTTCACATAAGGTAGCTGCTGAGAAGGAAATTTAATGATGGAGGAAAACAGTTCTCTGACAACAGCCAGAGAAAAACTTAAGTAGAAAGGAACACATAGTTTAATTTATTTTTATTTACTGTATTTTATGCACATATACTGCAAGTGTGTGTGTGTGTGTATGTGTGTGTGTGTATGTGTGTGTGTGTGTGTGTGTGTATGCACAGGACCTGGTACAGACCCCCATAGATCTTTTGATTGCTGCTTTAATCCCTTTTAGTTCATATTTGCTTTGATTTGTTGATTCAGAGGGCCTTGTTTTCCTGGTGTCTTCCATCTCCCCTGGTAATTATCATCTTTTCAACTCCTTTTCCATGGGATTCCCTGAGCTCTGAGGTAAGATATTTTATGGAGACCTTCCAAATCAGACTCTCTTTCTGCATAATGTCTGACTGTGGGTCTCTGCATGTGTTCCCATCTACTGTCAGATGAAGTTTCTCTGATGATGACTGGATGAGGCACTGTCTTTAGGACAAAATGGCAACCAACAGATTGGGGAACATCTTTACTAATCCTCCATCTGATTGAGTGCTAATATCCAAAATATCCAAAGAACTCAAGAAGTTAGACTCCAGAGTGCCAAATTATTAAAAATGGGGTACAGATCTAAACAAAGAATTTTCAGCTGAGAAGTATCGAATGACTGAGAAGTACCTAAAGGAATGTTGAACATCCTTAGTCATCTGAGAAACGCAAATCAAAACAACACTGAGATTCCACCTCACACCAGTCAGAATGGCTAAAATAAAAAACTCAGGTGACAACTGATGCTGGTGAGGATGTGGAGAAAAAGGAACTTTCCTCCATTGTTGGTGGGGTTGCAAACTGGTATAACCACTCTGGAAATCAGTCTGGAGGTTCCTCTGAAAATTGGACATTGTACTTCTTGAGGACCCAGCTATACTCTCCTGGGCATATATACCCAAATGATGTTCCAAAATACAACAAAGACACATATTCCACCATGTACATAGCAGCCTTATTTATAATAGCCAGAAGCTGAAAATAACCCAGATGCTCTTTACATGAGGAATGGATACAGAAATGTGCTACATCTATATAATGGAGTACTACTCAGCTATCAAAAATAATTACATCATGAAATTCATAGGCAAATGGATTGACTAGAAAATACCATCCTCCCCTTTGGTCCAGACACCACCCAGATCTGAAGGGACCTTGTCATCAGCTCCCTGCATCCAAATCCATGGAAGGGAGAGCTAAAACTTCAGAGGGGCAGACACACCTGGGAAGCCAGAAGAGACTACACTCTGCACACATTTCTGACTCCAGAGGAAATCACCTAATGCCATCTGGGACCCCTGTGCACAGGGGCCCAGGAAAAGGCGGGCAAACCCTTCTGGTTGACTCTCTCACGGAGAGCTCAAATGCAGCCCCCCAGGAGCAACTTGAGCCCTGGGACCAGAGGTAAGACCAACTTTTCTGCTCCAAGTGACCAGGACACACAGAGGCAAAATTCCTCTGGGACTGGACACTCCCAGTTTTTAGCTGGAGCCTGAACCTCACGGATCCCAGCACACAGCTCCCTGTCCCCAAACCCCATGGAAGAGAGAGCTCACCGCCCTGACAGGTGGGCACTCCTGAGACTGCAGAGCAGGATAGACCACCAATACTGCCCACCCCTGCCCACATCCCTGGCCCAAGAGGAAACTGTATAGAACCTCTGGGAACAGGAAGATAGGGGCACTCAAGCAGCAGGTCTCCTGTGGTCCATACACCACCCAGATCTGAAAGGAACAGGTCAACAGCTCCCTGCACCCAAATCTCTTGGGAGGGAGATCTAAACCTTCAGGGGGCAGACATGCCTGGGAAGTCAGAAGATACTACACTCTGCCCAAATTTCTGACTCCAGAGGAAAACACCTAATGCCATCTGGGACCCCAGTGCACGGGGGCTCTGGGAAAAGGCGGCACAGCCCCTCCTGGCTGCCACCCTCATGGAGAGCTCAAAAGAAGCCCCCCATGAGCAACTTGAGCCGCGGGACCACAGGTAAGACCAACTTTTCTGCTCCAAGCGAACTGTCTGGTGTTCACAGGACACATGCCCACAGGAACAGTTGAAGACCAGTAGACAGGAAAGACTACATGCCCGAAAACAGAACACTGTGCTCCCATAACTGGCTGAAAGAAAACAGGAAAACAGGTCTATAGCATTCCTGACACACAGGCCTATAGGAAGGTCTAGCCACTGTCAGAAATAGCAGAACAAGATAACACCAGAGACGACAACCTGATGGTGAGAGGCAAGTGCAGGAACCCAAGCAACAGAAACCAAGACTACATGGCATCATCGGAGCCCAATTCTCCCACCAAAGCAAACACTGAATATCCAAACACACCAGAAAAGCAAGATCTAGATTTAAAATCATATTTGATCAAGAAAGACATGAAGAACTCCCTTAGAGAAACGCAGGAAAACATAAATAAACAAGTAGAAGCCTATAGAGAGGAATCTCAAAAATCCCTGAAAGAATTCCAGGAAAACACAATCAAACAGGTGAAGGAATTAAACATGGAAATAGAAGCAATGAAGAAAAAACACATGGAAACAACCCTGGATATAAAAAAACCAAAGGAAGAGACAAGGAGCCATAGATACAAGCATCACCAACAGAATACAAGAGATAGAAGAGAGAATCTCAGGAGCAGAAAATTCCATAGAAATCTTCGACATAACTGTCAAACATAATGTAAAATGGAAAAAGCTACTGGTCCAAAACATACAGGAAATCCAGGACTCAATGAGAAGATCAAACCTAAGGATAATAGGTATAGAAGAGAGTGAAGACTCCCAGCTCAAATCGCCAGTAAATATATTCAACAAAATCATAGAAGAAAACTTCCCTAAACTAAAGAAAGAGATGCCCATAAGCATACAAAAAGTCTACAGAACTCCAAATAGTTTGGACCAGAAAAGAAACTCCTCTCATCACATAATACTGAAAACACCAAATGCACAAAATAAAGAAAGAATATTAAAAGCAGTAAGGGAAAAAGGTCAAGTAACATATAAAGGCAGACCTATCAGAATTATACCAGACTTCTCACTAGAGACTGTGAAAGCCAGAAGATCCTGGACAGATGTCATACAGACCCTAAGAGAACACAAATGCCAGCCCAGGTCACTGTATTCAGCAAAACTCTCAACTAACATAGATGGAGAGACCAAGATATTCCATGACAAATGCAAATTTACACAATATCTTTCTACAAATCCAGCCCTACAAAGAATAATAAATGGTAAATCCCAATATAAGGAGGCAAGCTAAAGCCTAGAAAAAGCAAGACAGAATAAAAATGAGAAGGAGCCAGAAGATTGATTAGAACAAATCGCCAGAGTTATTCTGAGGCGAAATAGAGCAAGTCAGTAAGCAGCTGAGAGGAGCCATATTGAATTGGTTAGCTGGGAGAGGAGTTGGAGCCAAAAAATAGTTTAAAAAGAAATAGAAAGGGTGAACTTATTCAACAATATCAGTCAAATTCAAATTAAAGTTACCTTTACAAAATGGACTCAGGAGGACACACATGTATGTGCACCCTCCACACTACCAGACACAAACAAAATCAGGAATTTGAGAGAGATGTAGTGGCCACAGGAGGAGCTATGGGGAACGATATATGTACATAAAATTCTCAGAAAAAGAATCCATAAATCTTTTGGGTTTGAGACATAGCTCAGTGTTTAAAGGATCAATCTGAATTCAGTTCCCAGCTCACATATTAACAAGTTTACAGTGGTTTGTAACTACAGTTTCAGGAAATCTTATACTCTCTCCTGATTTCCTCATGCTTTCCATGTACATGATATACACTTAAGACTACATTTACACACATTATACAAAAATAAGCAAACCATTTAAAAATAGTTTATAAATGAATCTATTTACTAGATGACATAATTTACAAAAATGAATGTTGAACCCAATCAGTAGTAAGGTCATTTGTTTCATTTAAGTAAATTTGAGTGTGATTATAATTTAATTAATATTATTTCAATGAGAATATGCATATTAAGGGAGAGTACATCTTTCTCTTTGCACTATTTCTTCATTCCTAATAACATCTGTGAGGCTCAAAATAATTTTAAAATGTTAACTGAGCATCTATTTTGTGATTGCCTTCTTGTATGGGCTATAAGTACATTAAAGGAAACAGAACTGTCAAAAAAGCACATAGATAATTTAATAATATGTAGGTATACTTCAACACTTATTTTGAATATGAAATTAAAGAAAATATTGTGGATGGTAAAATTCTTTTTTTTTAGTAAGTTAAAGATACAGAAGCAATAAATCCAAAAGTAGGATAACAGAGTATTACACTCAGAGACGTTTCATGTGAACACTACTTAATTTTATTTTTGGACTTGGCAAAGCAACTAAGGGTTTCCAGGATAATAAATATTCTCTTTTGTTGCATATAAAATTTACTTCCACTTTTCTTTTTGATATTGTTTTGTTGTGGTTTTTTTTTTATTTCTTCATTAAACAAAAGATCTACTGTGTATATGAAGCCAATTTCCATTTTAACATTTCCATTTAACATTTTAAAAACTGATTTATATTACAAAGACATTTTAAGCGTTCACTATCAATCAAATTGATTTTAAATATAAACTCTTATGTCTGTAATATATGAAAGTCTATGCTAAATTAATAATGAGCATACATCATTAGAAATCAAACAATAAAGAATCCTTATTGAAAACTCAGCTTCTAGGAAGGAGAGAATGAACTTCAGCATTTCTAGAAGACATAGAATATTTTATGCTTAAAAAACAAACAAACCTTCCAACTCCAGCACATATATATCAAAAATATTTATATGAAATTCTAATACACAAAATAGCAAAATAGTTCATTCTTCCACAAAGGATGGTGCCAAAAAATTGACTTCAATTTCTAATTTTTGCTTGAATATTTGAATTCACAATTTGTTCCATTTGGCACAGAAGTGTTTTCATGTTCCATTTTGGTAGCAAGAAAACAATTGTATGTGTTCCCTGAGGAAGAAACCACAAATCAAACAATTCTCTAAAAGAAAGAAAGCTAAACTAAGCCCTTTCATGAAAAGATCTAAGTGTACTAACTTGTTTAAAGAGAGAGCCGGTGGGCATTAATGGAACAGTTGCTTTAGTTTTATGGAGCTGGAAACTAATGACTATGACTATTTGAAGCTCTAATAAATACTGATGTGAGATTACCAATTTTATTTATTAGATGTTAATGCATAATGTCACAGTAAATGACACTTTAGTTATTTTTTGAATATATGTACATAGGAATTTATAAGCAACAGGATTTATTCTTTATAATACTTTATACTAGACCTTGAAGCAAAGAGATCATTTTTGACAAGTGGGCTTAAATTCCACCAATGAACAAAAGTCTGTTACATTTACAACTATATGCATCAAATTATGAAATATGTTTTAAGACATGTCTATCACTTTAATATTTATAATAATACCATCAAAAAGAGTTGAGTCTCTTGTTTATAAAGTAACACTCTGTTTCTCTACAGATGAATATATGAAGGAAAATTGCAATTGTAAGGCACTTTGGAGAGCTTAAATGAGTGAAAATAAATATTGACCATAAGGGTAAAAATGTTTTTCAACTGTAGCTGCTATTACATGACTTTTATACGTGGGCACACATATTTTTTGTTGAATTTCCGTGGCACATATATATGACTAAGAACTGAGAATTGCCTTCTACCTGTGAACAGCAAATATTTGTGGAGTAAGTGCTCAAGCACATGAGTGCATACTGAAATCTAACTATTCTATCTAGGACTTTTAAAGCAGTGGTGAAAACTTTAACTGACCAAGGTAATTGATGATCGACTTCATTTATAATGCTGTAGAGAAAACAACCAAAATAAATTTGTTACTCTCAGTTTTCCTTATCAATGTTTCTCCAAAATTCTGTATATTCATAATTATATATGAATAAAATATGGATATATATATATATTTATATGATATAATATATTAGTGTGTGTATGCAGTATTTACATGTATAATTTCTGTATATTATACTGAAATGAAGAAAAGCAGACATAAACAGTACTAATATTTATTATATACATATTTATCGGACTCTGTAAAAGAAAACTGGATTATTACTATGTTCAATATGTTTTCTATTTTTCTGCTAAAATAAAATAGAATAAATGGAATTACCCAGCAACAAGTGACCTGGACTTTTACTTATCTACAATATGTCTGGTTGGAATGTTTGGCCACTTTATAGTGAGAAGAGTTATGTGGGTTTTAAAAGCCAATAAAGAATGTAATCTTAAACTAAGGAAAAACTGAAGGTAGGAAAGAATTCTGTTATATAAGCACAAAATGTATTGGCCATGTGGAAAGTTTCCAAAGTGACAAAGAATACCAACCTCTGATATAAATACTTTGTATGTGTTTGCAGTGTGTTTGTAGTTCAAGTTCAGTACTAAGACTATTAGGCCCACAGTAGGAAGACCAAATGAGGACGTGTGAATTCCCAAACTACCATTTTTAGCAGAATTATGTGCTGTTAGCAGTACACTGTAGAGTTGGGAGGACACTTTCTGTTTATTTGTATGTTTGTGGGTGTGTTTGCAAACACCTGTTTACTGCATATCAATAGATTTTGGCAGACACGTGGATTTCCAGACGAACTAATAAGTTGACATTCTTTCAAATTAGCATGCTATCAATACTTCCTCTCAATAATGAAGAGGGTGACTTACTTCTGTGCGTCTTAAATGTTAGAGAACAGTACATCAGAGGAAGAATCAACCTCCAGCTCTTCCTGTTTTCTACAATGATTTGCCTGTAGCTTAGTGTCCTATTAACAAAACAAGTTACCTTATAGTAAACAGAGTCTAATTTTAAACAGGAGGTTTAAAACTAACGGCTTAATACACTACAACTTTCTAGTGTTTTATCCATTTGAACAAATAATCAAAATTGCTCTAATTCTTACAAAATGGTTTTATAACCTTAATATTCTGTGTATCTCGTAAAATTGGGCCTCCTTTGAGATTTCAAATTCATACAATCACTTCGTTGTGCCCTTGAGCCAATATATTAAACCACAAACCTTGCTATAGTTTTAATTTTCTTTTTCCTTGAGATAAGAAGTATTGAACATTTTCCTGATGTGCCTGCTGGCTGTTTGGATGCTTTCTTCAGTAAATAGTCTATTAACATCCATCTTCTAACTAATTTTAAAATCTAGTTGTTACTAATAGTGATTATTGTTATATTTTTAAAGTTCTGCATATATTTTAAATAATAACTTTTTTCTAAGAAAATTATATTACAGTTTGGAAGAAAACCTCCCAGGGTTTGTAACTATGAATGCCTCAGAATAGAAGAATGGAGGAGAGAGGGAAAGAAGAAAGTAGACAGAAGCTGACCCTTTATCTGGTGCCCTGCCTTCTATACTTTTAATATACACAATAAGTAAACCAACCATCCTCTGCATTAATATGAAGAAATATTGAAAACATGCTAGTCTGAAGGAATGTCAGTTTAGAAGACTGGAAAATCCACACGTATCTCTCCAATTCTGATACCCATTAGAGAACTTGCAATGGTACCCATAGACATGTACAAATAGTTTCTTCTCAAGGGCACAGCATACTGCTGTGATTGCTTAAGCGATTGTGGCAGTCACACCCATTTCAGACAAGCAGCCAAAGTCAAGGATAGAAGTTTTAGAGAAACTGTGTGGAAGCCCTAAGAACTAAAAAAAAAAAAAAAAAAAAAAAAAAAAAAAGGTTCTGACCAGCACCTGAAAAAAAAAGATTAAAAAAGAAAATAGAAGAAATGCACCTTTCTGACTCAGTCTCTGTGGGCAGAGCTGGGTGAACCTCATGGTTTTCAAGGTTGCTAGGGTGAAGGAGGTAGTTTTTCGGGAAGGAAAAGAACAGTGTGTTATTGAAGAAAAAATTATTCTGCCCGTCTTTTTAATGTGGTATAAGGTGAACCTGCTTTCAACGGAGTGGTCCCACCTTCCTGAGAGATGTCCTGTTAGCTAGATCATTGAAGATGTCCAACTGGAATGTTTTATTATTACGTTAATGTGTTCCCACTGAAGAAGTAACACTGAAATAGCTTAGAAACCATATCAAGGATTCCAGCTGCCACAGTGCACTAGGACAACTTTGACTTTAGACCTAGACAGAAACTGGTTACTTTTCTTTCGAGTTATTTTACCCTAAACTTCCTAGCCAATGTTTACCTCCTGCTATGATTCCCTATACCTCTAGAGAAGGGAATCTAACCGACATGATACAACTGGGGTGATGACTTATCTGGATTCTTTGAGCTGAATGTAGGGATCAAGTGTGGTATTTAGGGCACTTCTCAGTGAGCCTATCTAAATGACCCTAAATGAGTATTGAGGATTCTTTTGATCTAACAGACAGGTATAGAGAAGAAAGTAAGCCTTTGAGTGGTGTCTGGGAAGAGAAGTAAGGAGGGAGTAAAAGCCACAGGCAGCCACCAAAAGATGAAGCCAAAAGCCATGGTTTTTAATGTTGTAAGTAAAGTGTATTACAGTCTTCTGATGAGATGGAAAGAACTTGCATCTATTGTTCTCCTGCTCCCTGTCCTTTGGCCTCCAAGGTTGGAATGGAGAGCGATGAACCCAGGATCTGTTCTTTAGGCTCTTTGGTTGCTCTTGGAGGGGCTAGAATCATTGAGGCAAATATGTGCACGGTAAAGTGCTATTACATACATGAAGATGCCATAACTAAACCCATTGTTTTTGCATGTTAAGTAAAAAAGTAAATAAAGGCAATGCATTCCCTAAACGCTTGTGCATCCTAGTTCAGAAACAAAAATGAATAATCTCTAACTGAAATTCAAAATTTGAGTTGACCTTTAAGAAATATGAGGAATGAATTATTGTCTGCTACAAAAAAAAGAGTTCAGATTTTACAATCTCTTCCCTTTAGAAAAGCCATCTGACTTTCCATATGCCTTCCTATCATTATGTCTGTTTACAGTTGGTATTTAGGTTTAAATATGAGTCAGGATTCCTAGGTGCATGTGTTTGAACACTCGGTCCCTGGCTGGTAGTTCTCTTTTGGAAGACTGTGGAATCTTTTGGACATGGGGCTATGCTAGAGGAAGAGAACAGGGAGGGAATACCTGACGTTGTTCTCTCCTGGCTCTACGTCCTGTTCACTCTGCTCTGAGTGCCAGTGCAATATGACCAGACAGCTTCCTCCTCTGGCCTCCAGGCTACTTTGCTGCCTGCCAGATCTTCCCTGGCATGAAGGACCCTATCCTTTTGGAACTGTAGGAAACATAAACTCTTTGCCTTTAGGTTGTTTTTATCTGGTTATTTTACCACACCAAATAGAAAGTAACCAATACAGACAGACAGAGGTCTCCTGAAGTTGTGCCATTGATATTATAAGCCAGGTCCTGTGATTCTTAGACCTTTGCAAAGAGTTAATTGGAGGGATGTGGATATTTAAAACTTTGGACTAGAGAAACCATCAAAGGATATAAGCAAGGATTAATGAACTGTTCTGGTGAGAGGTTGGATGACAGAGGAAAATATGGTCTGTGTCAGCCTTGGCTCATTAGGTTCATGGGGACCAAAGACTCAATTGGAAGTAGAATAAAGGTAATTCAAGTTATATTCTGTATATTCTGGTATAGATTATTCCTATGTCTGAAGAATAAATATATAGTCATATTCATATATATAAAACATGCCATAAATATTTGTCTCCTTCCCATGTATGTATTAATATACATGGGTATATATGCATGGATATATAAGAATATATATGAATATATACATATATTTGAACTGGAGACAAACATATACTGCATGTGTATATACATATGTATATATGTCCCTATGCAGATAAGAGAGGGCAACAAGCATAGCACATATAAAAATGTGAACAATGTGGTTTATTGAGGAAGGGAGTTTCCGTAAGCTTAACTTGTTCAAAAGAGTGAAGATGACAGATAATTGTGATTGTTACAGATTTTAGAGCCACAGAGAGAACCCATTTAATGTGTCCTTTGATAATAGTAAAGATGCACGGTAGATAAGATCCTATCCTTTGATTATTCCAACTTGTGAAAATATGAATTAATTTGAAAGGGAAAAGATAACCTCAGAGTTCTGAGGGAAATTTATAACTTTGATCTATGGGGATTGGCTGCATCCCTAGACAGTAGCCATACTTGATGATGCCATCTGCACTGCACTGGTTTTAAAAGCATGAAGAATATAATGTTGGAGGATAAGTAGATTTATACTTTTTGGATGCTGAGAACAGCCAGGGACAAACAATAACAGGCTCAGATTGTCAGTCAGGGAGAGCTGTGTGCTCAGAGAGGCTACAAGTCATGAAGGTGAAAGACTGGGAGTATAGGGTGATCCAATGTTCTAGAGCAGAAACTTTATTGTAAACAGCAGGCGCTGGATGATGGAGATGTGGACCTGCAGGATTTTGTATTGGCTTTGCTGGGATTCATTCTTGCGTTTGCCCTGACCTTCCTGTTTCTCTGCTATTCCTACACCCCTTGTTTTGTAATGCCAACATATCCTTTGTACCATTGTATGTGGAAGCTGATATAATTCATTTAGATTTTACAAGATACTCAGGTAAGGCATTGCTGTGATTCTCAATAGAATTTGAACTTCTAAACTATGTTAGAACTGAAAGATGATGGAAACTTTTGAATATAGACTGAATAGATTCCGGATTATGAGATGGCCCTGAGTCTAAGAGGGCTAAGAGTAGATTGTTGTACCTCAAACATGAATTGTTTTTTTCTTAAACTCTTGTGTTTGAACACTTGTGTCCCCAATTGATGGTGCTGTTTGGGAAGGTAATGGTACCATACAAATGTGTAACCACATTAGGAGAAGTGAGTTACCAAGACAGGTCTTGATGCTTACAATCCAAGGTAGTGTTTTTGTTCATTTGTTTTTGTTGTGTTTGTTATTGTTTATCATTTTTTACAAATGTTTCCTATTTTCATCATTTTCCTGAATATTTGTACTAGATAAAAGTCTGTAGTGGCAAGTATATCACAAAAATGAAAGAGAATTTTGCAGAGTTAAACACAACAGCAAAAATGAATAAACCGTCTACGTATCTTTGATCACATCCTTCTGGAATCTTTGGCTAAGAGCACATGACTCCATACTGTAGAATCACTGTGTGCCTAACTGGATCAGAAAGTAGCTGTTACTCTCCTCTTTCTATTAAGGGCTCAGAGGCTTTGTCTGATTTTCTTTGGTTCTTTCTTCCTGTGGAAGACTGACAGGTCCAAAGGCAGTTAAGCCAGGCTGAAGTATTTGTATCTTTTAACCCATGTACCACTTCAAGGGAAGTTTCCTGCAAGTTTCCTATGAAAATCTTTAATTTATTTCTCAGTTCCAAGACATCTCATTTCTGTGGTATTTCCTTAGTGCGGCTAAACCGCACTTCAAACTTTCGCCTGGCAGTAGCTCGGCTTCCTGGCAAGAGCTCAGTGCTTTAGAGCTGACCTTGGTTTGCAGAGCCTGCATCATATTCTCCCCTGAAATACTGTGGTCTGAAACTCGTGCACTGCTCCCAAGGCCTGTTTTTCTCTCCTGCACCAAATTGAGGTCATATATAATTTGAGATGGGCAATTGAACTTACATGCTACCAGAGCAAGTGAGTTAACTTTCCCCAGGAGTGTTTAGCTATTTTTGTTTGTTTGTTTCTGTTGCTGTTGTTTATTTTGGTTTTATGTTTCCAGCAAAAGTCAATGTATCTTACATATTCCTAGTTTGGTCAGAGTTCCTTCTGGGGAACTCAGATGGAATCCTACTTGATATAGCTCATTGGAAACATTTACTCAATTATACTCTACTACATATAAATTATGACATAGAAAACAACCTGTGTTCGAGATTAATAAAATCTTTTAATGAGGAAATCACTTTTATAAAAAGAAAAATATTCCTAAACATTCTTAGACAATTATTCTTGTATAAAAATGTATAAAAATGTGTGTGTGCGTGGGCCTGTGAGTGAGTGTGTGTGTGTGTTTGTGTGTGTGTGTGTGTGTGTGTGTTTGTATCAATACCAGGGATGAAAGTTCTTCAGACTCAGATACCTTGCCAGCTTCCTGGCCTTTGTTACAGATGCCTAGCATTCCCTGGGCAGAAATTGAAGACTCCCTCTAGTAGTTGACCATCTTGCTACAGACTTCTGATGCTTACATTTCTACAGTAAATTTGTTCTTGGGGCTCAAACTTTCCTGGAGCACAGAGATTCCCTTAAATTTTTCTATGTCTCAATTTTGTCTTGCAAACTTCACAATAGTTTTTGCTTGTTTTTGTTTCTATAAAATTTAGGTGGCAAGTTTAAGTGCAAAAGCTGGACATGGAGTGAAATGCTTATAGTCTAATTACTCACATAGTTTTTTGTTATTCCAGATGAATTTACAAATTGTTCTGTCTAACTATATGAAGAATTGGGTTGGAATTTTGATGGGGATTGCATTGAATCTGTAGATTGCTTTTGGTAAAATGGCCATTTTTACTATATTAATCCTGCCAATCCATGAGCATCTAGATCTTTCCATCTTCTGAGATCTTCTTCAGAGGCTTGAAGTTCTTATCATACTGATCTTTCACATGCTTGGTTAAAGTCACACCGAGGTGCTTTATATTATTTGGGACTATTATGAAGAGTGTCATTTCCCTAATTTCTTGCTCTGCTTGTTTCTCTTTTGTGTAGAGGAAGGCTACTGATTTATTTGAGTTAATTTTATACCCAGCCACTTTGCTGAAGGTGTTTATCAGGTTTAGTAGTTCTCTGGTGGAACTTTTGGGATCACTTAAATATACTATCATATCGTCTGCAAATAGTGATATTTTGACTTCTTCCTTTCCAATACATATCCCTTTGATCTCCTTTTGTTGTCTGATTGCTCTGGCTAGGACTTCAAGAACTATATTGAATAAGTAGGGAGAGAGTGGGCAGCCTTGTCTAGTTCCTGATTTTAGTGGGATTGCTTCAAGTTTCTCTCCATTTAGTTTAATGTTAACTACTGGTTTGCTGTATATTGCTTTTACTATGTATAGATATGGGCCCTGAATTCCTGATCTTTCCAGGACTTTTATCATGAAGGGGTGTTGAATTTTGTCAAATGCTTTCTCAGCATCTAATGAAATGATCATGTGGTTTTTATCTTTCAGTTTGTTTATATAGTGGATTACGTTGATGGTTTTCCATATATTAAACCATCCCTGCATCCCTGGGATGAATCCTACTTGATCATGATGGATGATTGTTTTGATGTGAACTTGGATTCGGTTTGCCAGAATTTTATTGAGTATCTTTGCATCAATATTCATAAGTGAAATTGGTTTGAAGTTCTCTTTCTTTGTTGGGTCATTGTGTGGTTTAGGTATAAGAGTAATTGTGGCTACATAGAAGGAGTTCGGTAGTGCTCCATCTGTTTCAATTTTGTGGAATAGTTTGGATAGTATTGGTATGAGGTCTTCTATGAAGGTCTGGTAGAATTCTGCACTAAACCCGTCTGGACCTGGGCTCTTTTTGGTTGGGAGACTTTTAATGACTGCTTCTATTTCTTTAGGAGTCATGGGGTTGTTTAATGGTTTATCTGTTCCTGATTTAACTTCAGTTCCTGGTATCTGTCCATTTCCTCCAGATTTTTAAGTTTTGTTAAATATAGGCTTTAGTAGTAGGATATGATGACTTTTGAATTTCCTCTTGCTCTATTGTTATGTTTCCCTTTTCATTTCTGATTTTGTTAATTTGGAGATACTCTCTGTGTCCTCTGGTTAGTCTGGCTAAGGGTTTATCTATCTTGTTGATTTTCTCAAAGAACCAGCTTTTGGTTCTGTTGATTCTTTGTATAGTCCTTTTTGTTTCTACTTGGTTGATTTCAGCTCTGAGTTTGATTATTTTCTCCTTCTACTCCTCCTTACTGTGTTTGTTTCTTTTTGTTCTAGAGCTCTTAGGTGTGCTGTCAAGCTGCTGATATATGCTCTCTCTTGTTTCTTTCTGTAGGCATTCAGATCTATGAGTTTTCCTCTTAGCACAGCTTTCATTGTGTCCCATAAGTGTGGGTATCTTTTACCTTCATTTTCATTAAATTCTAAAAATTCTTTAATTTCTTTCTTTATTTCTTTCTTGACCAGGTTAACATTGAGTAGAGCATTATTCAACTCCCATGTACATGTCGGCATTCTTTGCTTACTGTTATTGAAGACCAGCTTTAGCCCATGGTGGTCTGGTAGGATGCATGGGATTATTTTCATCTTTCTGTATCTGTTGAGGCCTGTTTTATGACCGATTATATGGTCAACTTTGGAGAAAGTACCATGAGGTGGTGAGAAGAAGGTATATCCTTTTGTCTTAGGATAGAATGTTCTATAAATATCTGTTAAATCCATTTGGTTCATGACTTCTATTAGTCTGTTTATATCTCTGTTTAATTTCTGTTTCCATGATCTGTCCATTGATGAGAGTGGAGTGTTGAAATCTCTACTATTATTGTGTGAGGTGCAATGTGTGCTTTGAGCTTTATTAAGGTTTCTTTCATGTATGTAGGTGCACTTTTATTTGGAGCATAGTTATTTAGGATTGAGAGTTCTACTTGGTGGATTTTTCCTTTGATGAATATGAAATATCCTTTCTTATCTTTTTTGTTGACTTTTGGTTGAAAATTGATTTTATTCGATATTAGAATGGCTACTCCAGCTTGCTTCTTCAGCCCATTTGCTTGGAAAGTTGTTTTCCAGCCTTTTACTCTGAGTTAGTGTCTGTCTTTGTTGCTGAGGTGTGTTTCCTATAGGCATCACAATGTTGGGTCCTCAATGCGTATTCAGTCCGTTAATCTGTGAAGGACACATGTTTGTGATATTCTGAAGGTGGAATGAACCCAGATGTCTTTCAACAGAGGAATGGATAGAAAAACTATTGTACATTTGCATAATGAAGTATCACTCACCTATTAATACCATGACTCCATGAAATTTGCAGGCAAATGGATGGAACTTGAAAATGTCATCAAGAGTGAGGTAACCCAATTACAAAAGAACAGACATGATATGCACTCACTGATAAGTGGATATTAGACCAAAAGGTTGGAATACCTGCTTGGAATACTTGGATACAATTTACAGACCACATGAATCTCAAGAAGTAGGAAGACCAAAGTGTGGATACTTTAGTACTTCTTAGAAGGAGGAACAAAATACTCTCAGGAGGAAATACAAAGACAAAATGTGGAGCAGAGATTGAAGAAAAGGTCACCCAGAAACTGTCACACATGGGGATCCATCCCAAATGCAGTCACCAACCCAGTCACTATTGGGGATGCCAAGAGGTTCGTGCTGACAGGAGCCTGATACAGCTGTCTCCTGAGAGGCGTTGCCAAAGCCTGAGAAATACAGAGGCAGATGCTCACAGCCAACCACTGGACAAAGAATAGGGTCCCCAATGGAGGAGGTAGAGAAAAAAACTGAGGTAGCTGAGAGGGTTTGCAACCCCATAGGAAGAACAACTATATCAACCAACCAGACAGTCCAGAACTCATAGGAACTAAATTACCAACAAAAGAGTACACATAGAGAAACCCATGGTTCTAGCTGCGTATGTAGCAGATGATGGCCTTGTTGGACATTGGTGGGAGTAGTGTTCCTTTCTACTGTGAAGGCTAGATGCTCCAGTATAAGGGAATACCAGGACATCAAGGTGGAAGAGAGGAAATGGGTGGATGGGTGGATATGATGGGGGTTCTGTAGAGGAGACTGGGTAGGGGGTAACATTTGAAATGTAGATAAAGAAAATATCCAATAAAAATGGAAAAAAGAGAAATGGGCTCAAAAGAAAACGAGGAAAAAATAAGTGCAGTATATACACAGGACAATGAGAGATAGAGAACAGAAGGCAAATATATCATTATAATGGATAGAAGGAAAGGCAGATTGAGTGTTTTATTGTTATTCACAAAGTTGGAACATTATTAATGTTGAAATCAACTCACATGTTATGGCCTACTACTTGATTTAGTGGTGACACATTCTCAGTTATTTCCCAGAATGTATAGTAAAAAGTATGAGTGGGAAAATAGAAAAAACTGATCTCTGAGAATCCTTAGAGATAGTTGGCAATTACCTTCCTTCTACAGTACTAGAGTATCCACTAAAATTCTGTGAACTTTCTGTCTAATAAAGACTACTGTGAAGATGAAGAGATGCTACACAACACACTGCTGAGGGTTGACATGTTTAAAATGATACTCCTTTTTAAAGGGGAATCTGAATGAATATTGTTTATAGATTTCCTTGGATTTGCAGAGTGCCACCCTTAATTTTGAAGGTTTATAATGAGAAAATGATACTATCTACCTCATGGACCTGTTAAATATTACACAGGAATCTGTGAGCTAGCATTTTTCAGAGCTAGCTTTGTTGCATTTTAATTTTATTCCTTTGGTAATTATGTAGGAACATGCTGCTGTTTACAGGAAATATTCACCAAAGTGGTCAAGTAGTATCATGCAGTATAACCCATTTTGGAACAATCTATTGAGAGTGCTCTGAGTGACAGTAGATTTTTAGTCTGTTTGAAATTATTTCTACGTATAATACCCAAAAAGTAATGTACTGTAAAATTGGAATTTGCTTAGACTTACAAGGAAAAACTAAAGAAGTTTTCATTTTTATTTCATTCGAATTCTCTCAATTTTTAAACTATCATTAATAATTTTATAACTCTAGTTATTATTATTAACCATTGGTATTAAGTTTCTGACTTACTCTGAAATTCACTTAAAACTTCTTTCAAAAGCTTTCAGTTTGATTGTACAAATTTGGTTAATTCATTCCTGAGTTAAAGTAATCTTTCATTCTACAAAATCTTAAAAAGAAATGTAAAAAGTAAACCAAGGAATATTTGGTTGATATACATAGTAATCACAGGATGTGTTTCATTAGTAGTAATTGAGATTATATCCTGGCTGTTAGATTTACTCATTTTTAATCAAGAACATCTCTTTTCTCTGAATTAATGGATCAGAAACAGGAATAACACTTGATCTGACTCAGTGCTCAGGCTTTGTAAGAGCTGTGGAACTATCTCTAATGAAAGATCCAAGTTGAGGAAAGGAGGGAGGTAGCTATGTATTGAGAGTGTGACAAGAACTTCACTGTTAGTAGTCTGAGAAAAATCTCAAGTAAAATGGGTGGACAAGAAAATAAATTCCAAAGTCACAAAGTTCTATAGAAAGATTTTCCTTTCTTTCACAGGCACAAAATATATGTCATTCTGTAATGATAACTCTACATGTGTTTCCTACAGGCTACCTGCCCCTTCCTGGTACATAATTTATTCTCCTTGTTTAGTGTTCTATAAGTAACCAGTAAGATAAATACTAATGTTTAAAAACATGGAAAAGTTGACACATAAATTTGGCTTCTAGTAATAGAAAATAATAATCTTCGCAGCACACATTAGAAAGAATGCATGGCTGTTTGTGTAACATGTCAAACATTTTTTTACAATTTAACTGATCATGTTGGGGAGTAATTGACCTCAAGAGGTGACAGTAACTTTATCTATATAACTTGCTTTATGTGGTTGAAATCTGTGCTGAATATATTAGGTGACTTTGGCCATCTGACTAAACTGACTAGAGAGAATACTTTCAGGAGATTGTTTGGGAATCAGTCATAAGAAAAATTCGAGAGGCAACTTGGGCACTTTAGTGAACATGTCCTGTGAACGAGACCACGTTCGTACATAATTACCCAGTGTCTTCAGTGTCAAGAAAGGAAAGTGCTTTGTGCACACATTATGTGCTGCTGTGTCGTCTTCATTTTGTCCTTTAAGTAAAAGAATAAGGTTAAGGTATTCTGTTCCTTCAGGTTACATCATGTCAGAAGAACAAGCACGTGCAGACTCCAACCAGTCAATTACGTCAGAGTGTATTTGTCAGAAAAGATAGGGATCAAATACTTCAGTTTAATAAATCCATCCTTAGAATTACAAAATCACAGATTCACGCTGTACAATTCAGTTTAATATGCCATGAAAACATTTCCATAACTATGTGAAAATAATGACATGAAATCATGATGGATTAAGATGCAATTTTAGAGGATTTGATAACAATCTTCAATATGTGATGACAGTCTTATCTGTGGCCCTTTTCCATAGACACATACTTTATCTATTTCCCCAGAGCATTCCTAATAAATGCTGTTCACCATGAAATGTACTGTCTTGTTAAATGGAAGTGAAATAAGGCTGCTTGGCACTATTCTTTATGGAGCTCATGGGATCCACAACAGGAAGCTTTGGACATTCCCAACTGGTTCCCAACTGGTCAGCCACCTTTCTACTGGTGTGGATCTTAGCTCCATTACCATCATTTCAGGAGGAAACAGTTTCTTCTCCAAACTTTTTCCTCAGAAGCTTTCTTTAACCTTTCTACAGAAGAAGTAATTTCAATCTTTATAAAATTTAGTATTATCAGGATATCTATTTATCTTTAAGTAAATAAGAAAACAGAGGAACTGAATGCCAGTGTCCTTTTATTTTACAGTTCAGAGTTTACATCTTTTGCTTGAAAAGTAACATTTTGGAAACTTTCCTGGACCATTTTCAAAGTTTTAATTGACTATCCACACATGTATAATTACCATTAAAAGATGACATGTTATAAATAAGGCTGCGATGAACATAGTGGAGCATGTGTCTTTTTTATATGTTGGGGCATCTTTTGGGTATATGCCCAAGAGAGGTATAGCTGGATCCTTAGGCAGTTCAATGTCCAATTTTCTGAGGAACCTCCAGACTGATTTCCAGAATGGTTGTACCAGTCTGCAACCCCACCAACAATGGAGGAGTGGTCCTCTTTCTCCGCATCCTCGCCAGCATTTGCTGTCACCTGAGTTTTTGTTCTTGGCCATTCTCACTGGTGTGAGGTGAAATCTCAGAGTTGTTTTGATTTGCATTTCCCTTATGACTAAAGATGTTGAACATTTCTTTAGGTGTTTCTCAGCCATTCGGCATTCCTCAGCTGTGAATTCTTTGTTTACCTCTGAACCCCATTTTTTAATGGGTTATTTGTCTCCCTGCGGTCTAACTTTTTGAGTTCTTTGTATATTTTGGATATAAGGCCTCTATCTGTTGTAGGATTGGTAAAGATCTTTTCCCAATCTGTTGGTTGCCGTTTTGTCCTAACCACAGTGTCCTTTGCCTTACAGAAGCTTTTGTAGTTTTATGAGATCCCATTTGTCGATTCTTGATCTTACAATAGCCAGAAGCTGGAAAGAACCCAGATGCCCCTCAACAGAGGAATGGATACAGAAAATGTGGTACATCTACACAATGGAATATTACTCAGCTATCAAAAACAACGACTTTATGAAATTCGTAGGCAAATGGCTGGAACTGGAAAATATCATCCTGAGTGAGCTAACCCAATCACAGAAAGACATACATGGTATGCACTCATTGATAAGTGGCTATTAGCCCAAATGCTTGAATTACCCTAGATGCCTAGAACAAATGAAACTCAAGACGGATGATCAAAATGTGAATGCTTCACTCCTTCTTTAAAAGGGGAACAAGAATACCCTTGGCAGGGAAGAGAGAGGCAAAGATTAAAACAGAGACGGAAGGAACACCCATTCAAAGCCTGCCCCACATGTGGCCCATACATATACAGCCACCCAATTAGACAAGATGGATGAAGCAAAGAAGTGCAGACCGACAGGAGCCGGATGTAGATCGCTCCTGAGAGAGACACAGCCAGAATACAGCAAATACAGAGGCGAATGCCAGCAGCAAACCACTGAACTGAGAATAGGACCCCATTGAAGGAATCAGAGAAAGAACTGGAAGAGCTTGAAGGGCTCGAGACCCCATATGTACAACAATGCCAAGCAACCAGAACTTCCAGGGACTAAGCCACTACCTAAAGACTATACATGGACTGACCCTGGACTCTGACCTCATAGGTAGCAATGAATATCCTAGTAAGAGCACCAGTGGAAGGGGAAGCCCTGGGTCCTGCTAAGACTGAACCCCAGTGAACTAGACTGTTGGGGGAGGGCGGCAATGGGGGAGGTGGGGAGGGAACACCCATAAGGAAGGGGAGGGGGAGGGGATGTTTGCCGGAAACCGGGAAAGGGAATAACACTGAAATGTATATAAGAAATATTCAAGTTAATAAAAAAAAAAAAAAAAGATGACATGTATTTTTACAGCATTAGGCAGATTAGGAATCACTTTTCTAGATCCCAATTCAATCATAGTTTGCTTGGCACATGTTAGCAGTAACCAACTGACTTCATTTTTTTGTGTATATAAGTTTTATCAACTCAATGGGTATTCCTGATGTGAGTTTATTAATAGGCTAATTTTTCTATCTTTGTTGTAAAGCATTTACAAAGCACAATAAATTCAAATAACCCTTTAGGATCATTGTGAGATATTATAGGTTAATTACATATTTGAACCTAGAACTGGAAACTTGTTTCAGTATCATGATTAAAATGGTAGCCTAAGTATTGTTTTAATACTATCACTCCAGGAGGTGTATTTATGGGAATTTCTTTTTATATTATCACTATTCTTTTCGATATTAATTTTAGTTTATGGCTCACTCCATAGTAATCACATTTGAGGAGGAGAGAAAAAGCCTCATGATGTTAATATGAATGTATTAAATTTACAATTTTGTTCAGTCTTTCTGTAATGTTTCTTATCATTAAGTTGTCTGGAAAGAATTTTGGTTGCATTAGTTTTTTCTTACTGTTCTTGCTTACAATCCTTGTTTCTGTTGTCTCCCCAACCCCTCAAGGGTTAGCATCTCATAGGAAACGCAATATGCTCTTTTACTTTGGAATTTTTCACTGCCTCTGTTAGCCAGTAGGTGGGAATAGAACTCAGGAGGTTTTTATCTGGGTGCTGTCACCTAGAGATATACATGCACAATGAAGACTGCCTCTGTGTAACATACAAACTACACACAGATAGATAATTAGTAACAAAAGCAACATGGGTTTCAACTAGCACATGCACTGTGTGGGGTCCTGTGATTCTGAGTCAGTTTCTTACTGAAAAGTTATCTTTAATTAAATTCAGTAAAAAAAAAAAAGTAAAAATGAATATAAAACCATCAAAAACCAAATGCATCCACTGAAGAGGTCACAGGGAAATCATTAGTTTCATTAGCACTTTAGGCAATCAAAGTCCCAGAGGAGGTTATTGATGCAAGAGAGATGAATGGAAAACTATGTGACTATAAAGGGGAAAGAACCTGGTTCTTTTATCAATCAGGTTTGAAGCATCTTGACTTTGGAGAATGGAGAATTCCAACAGTTTTTGCTGAAGGTTTTTCTCCTTTCTCAGATGTGAGCTTGCAGTTTTCTGGAAACATCACTGAAAATTTAGACTTTACTGGGCACTACTTCCTCCTGGTTTACCTATTAAAGGTGATCTCATCTGTGACACTTCAGGACTATCCTACAATTCTTCACAAAGAGACAACAACCACAAGTCATTAGCAGTCTTTCCAGATAATACTTGAGAGTTACTAGGGTGGAATACGTGGCTAATTCCAAGCCATTTCATTGTAAATGACCCCTCTAGAAGTGCATAACCACACTTAAGTTTTGTAGGTTTTCCAAGTTGGTTCATATTCACATGCCCTGAAATTCTTTCCTGTGTCAAATCCTTATTTACCTGATTAAGGTACCTAAAATATCTGTAAAATGCTCAGGTTATTTTGAATGACAGCTTAGAGCTTTCTCTGTTCCTACTCCTACTCCTACTACTAAAGATAATAAAGTATTTATAAAAGAATGAATTATCCAATTTTTGTCTATCTTTTTGCTTTTGATATACAATAATGCTACTTGAGATCCAAGTCACAATGTTTATTCTATGAAGGATCCATAATTCTTGCTTGGGTTTAGAGAAATACACACACACACACACACACACACACACACACACACACGCACATGCACACGCACACGCACACACACACGCACATACACACACAAACACACACATTTGACAAACAATATATATTCAAAAATCTCGTCCCTATTCGACTATGGCTATTTATAGGAAAGCATTGCTATTTATAGGAAAGATACAAAAAGTGTGGATATAAGGTAAACTTGGTGCTAATGTGGAGGAAAGTCTTTCTCTTGGGATATAAACCCCAAGGCTTGCATTAGAAATTAATAATTTACTGAAAAATTCACAACCAGTATAAAGTTCATGCTTGATTCAGATGACCAAAAATTGCTAAAGGAGTATATTTCTCTCTTTTTTTATTTTTGTACATTTTTATGGAACTTGGTGAGCTTCCCATTTTGCCATCGAGTTCCACTCATTCCCCATTCCCTCATATCCACTCTCTGCCCTTGCACCCTCCCCTTGCCACTGCAGTACAAAACACATACATAAACAAATAAACGAAGTATTTATAAAAGAATGAACTCTCCGATTTTTGTCTATCTTTTGCTTTTGATATATAATAATGCTCTACTCGAGACACAAGTCACAATGTTTAGTCAATGATGGAGCCATAATTCTTGCTTGGCAAGAAACAAAACAAAGCATAGAAAACATCTCACTGTAGAAGCTGTTGCATCACAGGGTGTCCCACACAATCCCCCTCCATCCACACATCTCTACTTTCAAATGCTCATTGCAATGAGTCATTCGTTTTATTTGAGGTCTCCGGCTTCTGTGACACCATCAATATTGGATCCTCACAGAGCTCCTCCGGGATGTCCTGTTGCTGCATGAAGTCATGAGGATCATGCAGCTTTGAGTCAGTAGGACCGGCCCTTTCCCTTACCTAACGATTCACAGATATTGTAAATTTGGGGCAGGCCAGCTCACCCCCCTGATTCTGGGCCTCTGTGGGAGCAAAGCTGGTCAGCCTGCTGGCTCAAATGAGTAGATTTCTATTGTACTGCTTGTTTTGGCTGAACTTCGTAAATGTACAGACAAGACATAAGCTATAAAATAATAATTAGGCCCCTAAGTGTATGGTCAGAAGGCTCAAGATCCCCTCAGACCTCATTAAGAATATGCACAGAGCATGTGTTATTCAGGTTAAGGCTATAGGAACTAAGAGCATTTAAATGAATACCTATAGCATAGATGCAATTTTCTTTCTCTTGGCCCCTCTGCTTAAGCCCATTAATATAAGTAGAAATGAAACAGTCATTTTTCCAAAGGGGGAACACAGATCTTTGAAGATAGGAATAGGTTCTCTACAATTAATCCCAAGATGTAGACCTCAGAGTTATTGTACAAACACATGTTGTGATTTCAGGGTGTGAGTTCAGCCATGATTCTCCAGGTATAAAATCTTCACAATTTCTTATTCTCATCACATGAGTAACTCAGCTTGGGAAAGGCAATGGAATCTTATAGAAAAGGGCCACATTTGTCTATGGGAGCCAGTTGTCTAGTTCATTATAAATTGATGGAATGAATATAAATCTATAATTCTATGGTTATAATATTATTCCTATTATATTCATGTATGTACACAAATATATATATATCTATGCAATATTACAAAATAAATTGCACAAATTTGTGGGTGACCCACATACAGAGACCCACATCAAAATTAAAATTACCTAAGACTGTAACTCCTGACCTAGTCCAAAAACCTAACCTAGTCCTTCTGCTCGCTCTCTCTCTCTCTCTCTCTCTCTCTCTCTCTCTCTCTCTCTCTCTCTCTCCATGTCCCCGGCCAGCTTCCCTCACCCCATTGACACTTAGCTACATTTTCCAAATCTCATTTTTGGACTTAACTCACTCTAGTATCATGGTGGATAGCCTCCACTCTCTGCCCCTCCCCAAGGCCCACAGCGAGGGCTCCTATACAATTAACAGAGGACAGCTGTTCCCAGTTCTGTGCTTCACCTTCCTGTTAGCCAGAGTCCAACCTGAGGTTCTCCGGAGGCCAAAAAGTTAGGTCCACCCCTAGCCCTCTGGCAGGAGACAGCACACTGCTGCTGCTGGAGGTAGAAATACAGACACAGCATGAATATGGGTAGTACTCCTAACTACCTCTAGCCCTGACTGTACCATCAAGCCCTTAGCCTCTCTGCTTCTTCCTTTGAGCTTTTCTTTGAAGGTGGCCTTTCATCTCCTTCTGCTCTACATTTGGGATATACCAGCCAAGAAAAAACAAACTGGGAAAACAGAGGACCTGCCTGCTAGAGTACACAGCCACAGTATGGCAGAGCAGGCCCCTTCACAGGCCCAGAGACAGTGGAAAAACACATCTGAAACCTGAAAAGTTTCCAGGCTTTGTTTAAATGCTTGTTCTCCCTAACGGGAACACCTAAAACAATGTTAATGCTTTTAACCCCAAATTTTCTTTTCTTTTTTTCTTTTTTTTTTTTTTGAACTGAGGACCGAACCCAGGGCCTTGCAAGCTAGGCAAGCGCCTACCATTGAGCTAAATCCCAACCTCAACCCCAAATTTTCATGATTCTTTATTTAAATGTTTATTTTTTCCCAAGCATTCATGACTTATGTCTAATAAGTTTCCAATTTGTTTAAATTTCCCTTAAGGTTCCAAAGTTACCTAATCTATTCCCACAGGTCAAATCAACTATACTGAAAACCACTATTTAACCCCTAATCAACAATCAGTTTTCTTTCACAGACAAACTGTTATTGCCTATCCAAGATACATAATTAACATGATATTTCCTTCCTCAGCCATACAAAGCAGACTTAAAGGATGCTTTCCCTGACTAAATTACTCAAAACCCCTTGCATTTCTAGGATCATAACAGACCATGATGTGCTTCCAAGCAAATCATCACTATCTTAACACATACTACCCACCTTATGCAGACACCCCGTTCCTGGGGTTCTGCTCCTCTGTTGTGATTACTCTACAGGCTTATCTCTACAAAAGAAAAGGGCAGTGCTGTTGCCACAGATCCAGACAGGACTCAGCACCATCTCCAAGGAACTGCCTGAACACCAAACTTGCCTTCCTCCAGACACCTCATCTGTCTGAAGACTCCTGAGACACACGCTGACATCCACAGGTGACAGCCAAGACCTACAGAGCAGAGACTTGGGACCTGCCAGCTACAGATGAACTCTCTTGCCAAAGTCGAATGGCTACTGAACTTGGGGAAAGCTATGTGATAGTAAGGAAAACATGCTATCTATCTAGATGAATCAAACGTTGTTTAAAACTGATGTCCAAATGCTCGAATTATCCAAGATGCAATGCATGGACCACATTAAACTCAAGAAGGATGATCAAAATGCGGATGCTTCACTCCTTCTGTAAAAGGGGAACGAAAATATCCATAGGAGGGGACAGGGAACCAAAGCTTAGAACAGAGACTGAAGGAAAGGCCATTCAGAGCCTGCCCCACATGTGGCCCATATATATACAGCCACCAAAACTAGATAAGACGGATGAAGCTAAGAAGTGCATGCTGACGGGAACTGGGTATAGATGTCTCCTGAGAGTCATAGCCAGAGCATGTCAAATAGAGAGGTGAATGCCAGCAGCAAAACACTAAACTGAGAACGAGACCCCCGTTGGAGGAATTAGAGAAAAGACTGAAAGAGCTGAAGGGGTTTGCAACCCCATAAGAACAACAATGCCAACCAACCAGAGCTTCCAGGGACTAAACCACTACCCAAAGACTACACATGGGCTGACCGTGTGCTCCAACTGCATAGGTAGCAATGAATAACCTAGTAAGAGCACCAGTGGAAGGGGAAGCCCTGGGTCCTACCAAAGTTGGGCCTCCCAGTGTAGGGGATTGTTGGAGGGGCTGTAGGGGAGTGGATGGGGAGGGGAACACCCTTATGGAAGGGGAGGGGGAGGAGTTAGGGTGCTGATAGACAGGAAACTGGGAAAAGGAATTAACATTTGAAATGAAAATAAGAAATGCCCAATTTAATAAAAATGGAAAAACAAAACTGATGTTAATACTCTCACAAACTGTACAACCCACTGAAAAATTAATTATTTCAATGGTCCTTTAATTTCCCAACCCTCACCCTCACCCCTCCTTACCCCTCTGGCTTAGTTGTGCTGCCCCTCCGACCTGAGTAGTGTTTTCTTTTGCCCAAGCAAAATTTTCACTACAAATGATAGTCACTCCAGTGGCTTCTCCCCTTTAAAAAAGTAAAAGAGAGAGATGTGGAACCATGAAAGGTAGCCTGGTTCCTAGTTAAACTAAGGCTAGAAGCCCCAATGACACTGAAGGGACAGTAGGAGTTTCCCCTGAGTCCTGGACACCAGGTCCCTGTCACTTGACACAGCCCCCCATAGATTTGTGGCCATCAGTCACATAAGGGCAACACACCAAGCCCCTCCATGTGGAGGACATGACCTGAGATCATGAAGGCTCAAGACAGATCTCCATTTTAATAAGGTAGCTAAAGGCCTGAAGGGCTTAGACAATAAGCTTTCCTTCCCAGGCACACCTCCCCGCAAAAGGTGTTTCATCTCAGGCCCGCCCTGAGAAGTGGGGTATGGTTTTACTCATCTACTTTCCACCATGACAATAAATACCTTAAACCGTGGACTGCTTTTATTCATTGGGATTCTCTGTGGGGAACCATAGTGAAGGTCTTAGCCATCTAATCTCCCATAGAAAGCCTCTTTCGTGCTCCCCGCTGCAACCACCAGCAAGCCTGCCACGAAGCTCAAGTCTCAAGCCCTCAGGCCAAGAATTCTCTCCCCGTGGGACCAGCCGGAGATCCCCGTTTTCTCCCCGGGCCCTAGGCTAGATTCAGTCCGCTGGCCCCAATTTTGTTCTTAGCTCTTCTGTGGCTCCCACTTAGCCTTGGTGTCCGTTACCTGAGAATCAGACAGACCCAGCCTCCTTGCAGGCCTGGGGATCCCCAAACCTCCAGAGTCTCTGACTGGGCTTTCCCATCCATGGATCTATGTCCTGGCTCGACACTGTCTGGCAAGGGCACAGTCAACTTCTCGCATCCTGCCTCCCTGAGAGGTCATGCCCTGTGGTGGAGCAGACAAGGGACTGAAACCGATTATTTTACATTAGAATTCTAAAGGCTCCATGAATAAGGTGACTGACTACTAGGGAGACCTGACACTTTATGGTCTGACTAAAACTATATTGTAGTTTATGTAGATGCATTAATTTTGTGTGGATATCATATTTTCTATTTTGTTTCATATCTGGCCTTTATTGAACAAAGTTACTAATATCTTTTTTTTGAAAAAAAAAAACTTCTTCAGATTTGTGTTCTGATGTAAGAGTTCACGAATCAGCAAAGGTCATCTTGAACAAAGAGAGTAGAGAAAGGATCTACAGCATTGAGTGAAAACCTACAGTAAACCAACACAAACCAAAACAAAAAACCCCAGTATCCTCTAGACACCAAAAGAGACATAGCAACAATTGAAATAGAATGCAAAAAGTTATTATATACATCTACCCATCATTTTCAAACTTATTTTTTAAACAATTGATTTTATTTGAGTGTGTGTTTGTGTGTGTGTGTGTGTGTGTGTGTGTGTGTGCATTTTAGTGTATGCTCGTATGTGTGAGTGGCTGCCATGCCCGAAAGATGTACATATCCCTGAGGGGTGCACTACAGGCAGCTGTGAGTTATCTCACACGGTGTTGAGAACCACACTGGTCATAGGCACGAGTAGAAAGTTATCTTAATTTCTGAGCCAACTCCCTGGATCTGTAAACCGATTTCTGACAAGCTATCATTAACACATACAGGACAAAGTATGTTCTTCTCAGTCCATGTTGCAGGAAGTATTGTATATCTGCACACTTAAGAAACTATACTTCCACCTCCCACAATCACACACACACAGACACACAGACACACAGACACACACACACACACACACACACATCAAAATAGATTAAAAATTTTAATGTGAAATCTGAAAACATGAATTTACACTTAAAAAGATTTTGAAGAAATACTTCAGAGTACAGGAAAGGACAGCTTCCTGGGATTGGATTCTCAGAACATGGGAAACACTGGCAGGCATCTGAACAGAACTGCATCCAATTGAAAGGGTCCTGCTTAGCAAATTGAGCATCCAGCAGACTGTAGAAACAACCCACAGAATAGCTCTATAGCTAGCAAGGGCAAATTTCTAAATTTATTAAGGACTCAAAAAACCCTCAGTAAGGCAGCCTGACTAATGAACGAACAAAATTATTGAAAATAGATAATTTCAAAGGAAAACATGCAGTACATGATTAGCAAAGATGAGAAAGTGGGTAGCATCATCATCTATCCAGGGAATCCAAATCATAGCCCCAGTGAGATGCTTACTCTGTTGTTCGAGGACAAATCTGCAAGGCTAAAATAATAACTTTTGGCTAAGGCATAGACAATTGGAAACAGTTGTCTGCTGTCTGTGAGATATAAATTAGGGCACATATTGCAGAAGGCAGTGTGGAGAGCCCTCAAACACTTAACTCTAAGAAGTGCAGCCACTACATGAAGAGCATGTACAGAGAGATGTAGTCATTGGAGCACTGTTTCTAACAAACGGAAATGATCCAACGTGTCCATCAGTGATGAATGGGTGTTGTCATCATTCAACACACACACACACACACACACACACACACACACACACACACACACACTATATTGTATTTAGTCACATACATCATTATAATTTTAAAACTGAGTTCAAACTTATTTCATTGTACCAATAATGCTAAATATCATGTTTAATAACATAAGTGTCCTTATGTCTACCTTATAACAGGTAATGTCTTCTTTTAAAATGTGTCATTTGTCTACTCTCTTTTCAGTGATGCATGTGTAGTGAGCTAGTGCTTGACCGCTGAACTGCATTCCTAATCCCCCTGCTTCAATCTTCATTCTTTCTCATTTCATACACGCTTTTTTTCTTTTATTGGATATTTTAATTTTACATTTCAAATGTTATTCTCTTTTCTGGTTTCCCAGACATGAGCCCCCCTATCTGCTCTCCCTCCCCTTCTTCTATAAGGGTGTTTCCTTTCCCATCCACCTCTCCCCCCTCACATTCCCCTACACTGAGGGTCCAACCTTGGCAGGACCAAGGGCTTCTCCTTTCATTGGTGCCCAACAAGGCCATCCTCTGCTACGTATGCAGCCGGAGCCATGGTCCATTCATACACATTTTTAATGTGATCACTGTCTGCAAATAAACAGTTGTACAATCTTGCTAGAAGGCCTGGCAGGTAAGCAGGTCAATTATCACGAGTGACAAAGAAAAGTCAGGCAAAGAACTCCCAGTAACTTGCATCTTTGGAAACCCAGAACTAGACTGAACTAGACTAACATGCATCTCATAGATAACAAATATACTTCTTAATCGATATACTAAGGTGATAGCAGAAAATTTCATAGCACTCAAAAACCTGTGATTGTATTTCCCTAATCAGTGCTTTTTAACTGGTTGCAAATCCTTTTGTTAGGGATAGTAAGGAATCTGCAATTTTCAATGTATTTATCACACACTCTCATATACATACTGCCACCTGCTGGTTACCCTGCATATCTACTTCAAGCATCTTAAGGCGAACTGTTAAGAAGGTTATGGACATTCTTTCAGAGTTCAATGGTCCACCTTTCCATTTCTAAACAATCTCTATAGGAATGCACCTGTGTCAATATTTGCTGGCAGCACAATGCTTTTAAATGAAGGTGTATACTTTTTATGCATTACTTTGTGTATTAATCAACTTTTCAGAAGCTAAACTAACACTAGTGAAATACGTAGTCAGCTTATTATAGACACATTCCATGGTCAATTATTTTCAGAAGACCCGATTACTTCAACCATTTTGTGGTTTGCAGTTTATGGTGTCGTTGCAGTCATCCCAGCCTTAATAGCTGTTATCAGTCCAGAGTCAGTCTGGACAGCTAAAGTGTGGCTTCTTTCCTCCTCACAGCGAACAAAGCTGAAAGATGTTTGCTGGCAGCGTTCTCAGCTTAAAAGTAAATTTATTGATTCAAGTCTGGAGAGTGGAAGGAAATTGAGGGCCACTTTAAAATTGAACTGGCAATCTCTAATGGCTGATCAGATCATGAAATTAATATGTCATCATCAAAAAGCTGCCAAATATTTTGTCCTTTTGGTAGTCAATTCAATTATGATTGTGCATTTAATTCTAAAGGGGGAAGAAAATACACAGGAAAGTCATTTATAAACAGAAAATGGTCCAATTTGATTGTATAGTTATACTATAGCATATAGTACCAGATACTCCTAAAAGGAAAAATATTGTAGACATGTCAAATAGTTTTATGGATTATAAAATATGTTTGGAAATTTAAAAATATTTGATGACAATGTATCTGCTGTTAGTTAATACAAATATGAAAGGTATTTTCAGATAGAGTTGAATGATGACATTATAAGCAATGATAATATTCTTTAAAATATATTTCAAAGATCATGTAATTTATAGGAAAGATAAACTAATCCATGTTTTGAATAGGCTGTCATTTAAATACTGAATGCTGTCCCCTACTGTGTATCCACTTACACTGAATTTAGAGATACAGATTTAAGAAAGATGAGAAACCAGATTTGTTTCACCATGCTCCCCTGGAAAGCACAACTTAAGATGGACTCCAATTTATAGTAACCATATGTGCTTGCCTTTCTGGGACAGTTAGGATAGCATATTGTTATATATTTTTAATAAAGATGACTGAAGCAATTTATAACTGATATCACACACACACACACTCACACACACACTTTACTGTTTTCCTTTGAATGTGATCAATTTATATCGGAACAACATAATTATTTTTTAATTAATTTGATAATGGATGTCTTTTAAAAAGTAATATACAGCAAGTATGACTTCAGATTTTGAATTTTTACATATGTTTCAGTAATTCTCATTCTATCAAAGTGATATGAAAGGCAGATTAGGATCAAACAAAATCTTTACACTTTATTTTGATGTCTTACAAATGCTGTCTATTCTTTATTTAAAGTGACCATCAGTTTCCTATTAACATAGAGGTGGTACTTCTAATAATTGTTATAAAATGTAAAATCCTTACATCATTTCATTTCTTGCTATCAGGTGTCATAAAAGATTCAGAAGACAGTATGATCATGAATTGGGAAGCAGAGACAAGCTTTTTCTAGATGCCAAGATGCCCATCTACTTTAGGCCTTTTTAAAAATAAAATGGCTCTGATGCTCTACACAGAGTTCCACAGGCTATACATTTCAGATTTCAATATTATTCGTGTGTAAAATAGAGTTCATGAGAATTGTCTTCTCGTGAACATAAATATATACATTTTATAACTGCACTACTGTACGATTTCCATAGCCCATTAATCTTTTCTCAAACAAGGTGTCTCAGCAGATAAATATTCATGTATCTTCCCAACTGATTTTGACAGCCCGGAACTCTCATAATGATGGAAAGAGAGAAATCACTCCACAAAACTGTCTTTTGACCTCCATACATTTTCCACATCGAGTATCTGTGTTCATGCACACACAAAAACATACACACGTACATACATATAAATGTATACACACAAATAGTATTAATAATAGCAGGATAGCAGGACAAGGTATGCATTGTGTCATTATTTCTCCTAGTTAATTCTCTTCTATTTGTTTAGGTTAACATTTAATGTCTAACATCTCTAGCCATCATGGAATTGTAAATCAAAACGACTCTGAGAGTCCATCTTAAACCTGTCAGAATGACCAAGATCAGAAACAGTAGTGAGAGAACATGCTGGCAAAAATGTGGTGCAAAGGGAACACTTCCACACTGCTGGTGGGAATGCAAACTGTACTGTCACTTTCAAAATCAATGTGGCTTCTCAGTAAATTGGAAATCGATTTACCTCAGGACCTAGCTTTATCACTGCTGGGCGTAACCCAAAAGATGTTCCATCCTACCACAAAGACACTTGAGCATCTATGTCCATAACAGCTCTCTTCATAATAGTCAGAATCTGGAAACTTAGGTGGGGCTCCACTGAAGAATGGACAAAGAAAATGTGGTACATTTATATAATAGAGCATTACTAAGCTGCTAAAAACAATGACATCATAACATTTGCAGGCCGATGGATGGAACTAGAAAAAAATCATTCGGTGTGAGGTAACTCAGACTCAGAAAGAACATAGTGTGTACTTATCTATGTTAACTGTTCATGTATGTATATTAACTGTAAAGTAAAAGTTAATTGGGCTACAAGTCACAGACCCGGAGATGTAAAGGAGCAAGGAGGGTCAAGGGAGAACGCATGGATCTTTCTGCAGTGGGCAACAGAATAGATTTGCAGGTGGGCTGTAGGCAGGTAGAAACTGGAACAGGAGTGATCATATGGGAATGGGATGGAGGGGGAGAGTACTGAGAGAGATAACTGGAATCGGCAGCAAGTTGGGAACAAGGTAGAAATCCTGTGCAAGGGAAACTCAAGAATCTGTTACCGTGACTGTAGTTAAGTATCTTAGCAGTGGAGAATATGGACCAGAACAGGTCATCTCTCATAACCAGTCAGGCTACCAGTGGAGGGATCGGGACACCAATCCAGCCACAAAGCCTTTTACTACAATTTGTCCTTCTAGCACGATGTGCTGGGGTCCAAGTGGCACAGAGTAATGCGACTGACTAACGAATGACTGGTCGAGCTTGAAACTTATTTCACGAAGAGAAGTCCGCCTCTGAGACTGCTTGGAGGAGCAGAAACCAGAGGAAGAATCCCCCCAGAGACCCAGTACAGGACCAATCTCAACTGGCAAAAAAAAAAAAAAAAAAAAAAAAGGAAAAAAAAAAGGAAAGAGCAATGAAACGATACCTAATGATATTTTGTTAAACACATAGTTTGGTGCCTAGCCTAATTGTTATCAAATGTACAGAACCACAGTTAAATATTAGGAAGAACTCAGGAGATCCTACTAAAGATGGGGAGGAAGGATCATAGGATCTAGAGTGGGTAAGAACAACAGAGGAAAATCCACATAATCCACAAACTTAGATTTATAGGGGTTCAAAGAGAAAAAGGACAACCAAGGAGCTTGGGTGCACCAAACCTAGGCTTTCTGCAAATGTTACAGTGTATAGCTGGAGGTTTCTGTGGAACTCGGAGCATTCTCTTCTTGAATTAGATATATTCCTAGTTTCATTTTCTAAATGTCCAACTAAAAAATTTTACTAGTTCATTTATATGTAAGTTTAAATATACCACAGTAAAGTTACAAGGAGACATTTTACAAGGGAGGATCATGGAAACTGGAACCAGATATACTTAACATTGAACCCAATTATTCTCAATTATTTTGACATAGTCCTATGAGTCTCAATTTTTCTCCCTAGGCTTTTTGAGGCACCATAAGGCTGCCGATAACAAGGTCTTTTAAAGACATAACAAATTTAATAAACACAAATAAGATAAGTGGCTAGTTTCAATTTATATCCGTGATGACATGGCTCAGGGTCTATCTACTGCTGCCCTCTTCTGCTCTCTGCATCAGAATGGGTACAATATTGCCTTGGCCTCGTTGTATCCCTGTAAAGTTATTATGCTTTGAAGATGTAGATTAGCTTATACATAGGATTTCCATATAATGGAAGCACACCTGTACCCAGTAAAACATCCACTATCATTACTCACCAGTGAGAAATCCTCCCTTTCGTACCTACTTGTTCCTTGTAGTACTTTGAGATTTTCCCTCACAGATAAGATAGTCTGTTTATGCTGCATTTTGAATGAAGGGTAAGATTTCGCAGTCACAGAGAATGACAGGAGCTGTCATAACTGTCCTTTTGCTATCTCTGAGCCCAGGATAAAAATACACTTGTACATTGTCTTGATACTACAGTGACCAGAATCTGTGCTATTAGTTTGTTCATAGGCTTCTGGCGGGAAGGTAAAATGCATTCATGCAAGTCCACATCCAGTCATGATATCAGGGTAATTTTTGGCTATTTGCATGTAGTTGCAATGCATGACTTTTCAAGAGTTTCTAAAGGTTTTTTTTGTATAAATATGTTTTATTTGAAGTGCCACATTGATAGAGCAAGCTTGTTTGCCATGCTACTTTGTCTTTGTAAAGTTCAGAGCCATTGTAAATGTTAGCACAGTCTCTAATGGAAACTTACTTAACATCTGTCTAAGGCTATTCCAAAGTAAGATTGGAGAGTACTTTTTATATGATATAAAAATACTTTTTATATGATATGATATCTTGTTGCTGAGTGGAATACTGTATTATGCCCAACTCTGCATTTTTCCCCTATCTAATACTTTTTGGCAGATACATGACACTAATACATTTTTCTTTCTCTTCATAGTATGATAAACTAGATTAAAGAATTATTTAAATGTAGAGTTTTTTAATGTCAGCAAAAGCAATTCTTTTTTTTGCCACCATTGTCTATGTCTTTGTTAAATAACATTATAGAAAACACTCAGAATGTTTTTAAAAATATCACGTTCAAGAATTAAACTAATCTTGTGTACTTTTCCTACACCGTGCTTTGAATTAAATCAGCTAGTTGGTTTATCATTAGCATGAATTGCCACTCCAAGTACTTTATCTAAACAGTGGGATAACTTCCTCATCTTGCTTTCATTGAACTGCAAAAGCAGCCAGAAGTTAATCTAACAAGGTTCCTATGCCAACAAAAGATAGCCAAATGTTATGAGTTCCGCAAGAGTAACAGAAATAACATTCAAAGGTGAGGTGAGTAGCTACAGTTTATCTCAATCAGATACATAACATTGTAAGGAAAGAAAGAGTAATGTTATACCTGTGGAAATAGAGCTACCTACTAGAATGGAATGAACCTGGATGTTGGCATCAGGATTAACTGTGGTAAAATGGCACCTGTGCACGCTTGGCTGCAGAGTCTTGAGAAAGCTATTACAAATTCAAGGTAAAGACCTCGATACCTACTTTATAAAAGGCTCACTTATGGCTGATGATGGGAAAGGTATTTTGGATGTTTAGTGCTAATTGTCAACTTGATAGACTATAGAATCAGCTGTGAGATCAAACACTAGATGTTCTTCTGGCAAATTGTCTTGATTACATTAACTGATGTGGAAGGCTTATTTTGATTGGCGGTGGGTGGGTCTGTTTCCTCAGCCAGTTGCGAATCCTGGCCGGAAGGCACCCAGTAACGGGACTTGTGCACCATCACATATTCTTCCTTTCTGTTTCCTGACTGCCAATGTGACCTGACTAGCTGCAGTGTTTCAACAACACCTCCCCTCCCCCGTGCCTTGATTTCTCTACCATGTGCTAGGTCTTAAAGAAAACTGGGACAAGTCTCACTCATTACCTGTGGCTCCTCACAGAACTTCTCACCCCAGCCACTACCCTATCATCCTTACCCTCAGAGGGGCGGGGCTTCTGCTTTTCCCCCTTAGCCAACTCCCCATATAACTCAATCATTTTAGCTAAGCCAATCTCTTTGCCTGAGTCTTTGGTCTGCAGCTCCTCTTGCTCTCCCTTCATCTCTCTCCTCTACTGGTCTGCTTCCACATTCAGCTTGGAGTCTTCCCTCTGTCTGCTATCTCCCTTACATCTACAATAAAAATCTCCTACCTAATCATGTCCTTTGTTTCAGTGTTTCTTTCATCTTGATGACTTGTACTTTGACCTGTGAGCTGAAATAGACCTATTCTCTCTTAAGTTGCTTTTGTCAAAATATTTTTTCCAGCAACAGTAAAATAAATTAAGACAGCATTGTTTGTCCTCTTTACTTTGTTACTTGTTTGGAATAGACACGTACATTTTTTTTCTACCTTCTACCTCTCATCCTAACTATGATTTTCTGTGCTTCCTATATATAGGATGTGTTATGCAGAGTTCTAAGATGGCTCCTGAAGTTAGTGATCTATGATATTCATCTCCTAAATAAATCCTCTTAGATGTAAGCAGTAACTAGAAAACACTGGTGAACATGTGGCCAATGATATTGAAGATATTTGCCAGGTTAATTGTTAAAAATATCACTTCCAAAGTTATTTCATAATATATGTCAATAATGATTTTGAAATTTAATATCTTTAGTTATATGATATGCATACATGGGACTATTATAATGAACCCTCTTGCTTTTTTCTGGTAAGATATGCTAATTTAAAAAGAAAACTACCGTTAATCAGTTGACTTTTTTTATACAAAAATAGGGTTATCTTATATTTTGGAATGGGCAAATTTCAATCTTAACTTTTAAAATTAAATCCAGATTATTCATGTAGTAGATGTGAAGAGCGGCAAAATTATGTAATTTTGAGTGTCCCATGCTAAGAATTAAGAGGCATCCTCTAGTCTGAGGACAGCAGTCTTAAAATTAAGGGTGTCTTACACCTTCTAAAACTCTAAAGTGCTTGTCCTTCAGCTCTGAGTGAGAATGCAACCTGGGTGATGCTTTTCGGGGGAGAGAGTGGGTGCTCCTTATGATGTCCTGATCAGAGACCCCAGTTGTAACAAATCCAGTTCTGATCTGCTGAACTGAGAGACAGTAAATGATACTTGTTTCACAGCAAAGGAAACTAGCAATTAGAAAGTGTGATTTCTGTGCTGAATGGAGCTTGGCGCTTGCTCTAAACAATGTGACACCTTGAACAACTGGCAGTGTTAGAAGTATGTCTCCTAATCTTATCGTTTTATAAAAAATAATTGGATTCGTGCACAGTGGTAATTCTGCTATAATTGTTGTTAACTAAAAAATAAATATATGTATATTACATTTTCTTCACATGTGCTTTGTATTCTGCCATTTTTCTAAACGGAGGCCAGCCCAATCATTTCCTATTCTCTTCCATTCATTTGGTAATAGTCGTTAATGAGAATTCTCAATTTCACAAAATGATAGAGTAATGGCAACAGACACATTGTTAACCTAATTAAAATATCAAGGGAAGAAGAAGGAAGAGGAGGAGAAGAAGGAGGAGGAAATTAATAAAGCTGCCAGGTTTTGCTAAGATATTCCTCAGGGTGAAAATATGATTATGGATTGTTAAATTCCATTGTAAGATAGCTATGATACTACATAGTTTCTAACCTCACTTTGTGATGATTTAAAATCATGTTTAAATTTCACCAAGTCTTGTCCTTCTAACTAAATAGGTATTCACTCCTTCGAGTTCACCCTGTTAATGTTTTAATATCTCCTGAAAAATGTTGACTACTTTCAAATGTATTTACATCTGTTCTTCCGTTGTCCTTTGGAAATATTAATAGCTTTTGAATTTCTTTAAGTCCATCTGTTCTGCACACCTCTGTATATCATGTCAGTAGTAGAAAGTTCATCCCAAGAACAAAGATGATGAACAGGACACCACAGCAGGAAATTTAAATAAAAAGAAAATATATTTATTGGCATACCTTTAAGAAAGAAAAAGATGTATACAATATAAATGACTTTCTGCCAACTCCTTCTCTTTTAACTCCCAGAAGTCCTTGGCAGTTGACACAGAAAGAATGTCTTCCATTTGAAGTAAATTCCTTTGCACTGGAAGCATCTACATTGGACACCAGGGAAGAGATAGGCTTGATTTCAAGAATCCACTGAGGTTAGGAGAAACTCATAAGACAAATGGCTGCCAAAGAGAGGGAATGACTTGGCATCTCAGAAATAGAACAAATCCAGAATAAAGAAGAATACTTTAAAAGTCAGAATACTCAAACCCCTGACAAATTTGATTTAAATTAAAACTACATGTTTTTTTCTTCTTTAAAATGTGGACCTTGCTTTGTAAGAGACACCTAATAGCACAGGGGAAACCCAGCCAGCTGACTGCAAATCTTGAGTATGACCCTACTGTGTAGCATGTAGTCATGAGCAGATAATGGTCACTATCAAGCAAATGAGATTGAAGACATTTTGTGATTATTTACCTGACTTGCATTGAAATTGAGGGAATCCTTTATTAATTTATGTAATAAGTTATTTATCTTAGACATTCAAATAAATATTCTGCAAAATATGTTTCCTTCCAACTCATTGCAGAAATGCAATCTGTATCGTGGTTTTCACCAGGATGACTCAAGTAGTATCTAAAAACTCATGCTGTTTTAAATCTGTCTCATCTTTTGATTAATAATCCAAGTTAAATGTCTAATACATCATATGAGCATGAAATGGTAAAGGCAACCGCACACATTATCATACTGTATTCAGTAGATAAATATGGTTTTGAGGTAAGGGATGTGCACTATCTCAAATATAAAATACTCAAAGAGAAGGAGTTGGCAGAAAGTCATTTATATTGTAAACATCTTTTTCTCCTTTAAAGGTATGCCAATAAATATATTTCCTTTTTATTCAACAACTCTTTATAAAAACGAAAACTTCATATGCCTTTGGGGCTTAGTGATTCATTTGTTTAAGAACAAAATGGGTTGGGCATCTATAATTTAGTGCTTTCACGATTTTTTTTTTTAAACTTCTAAAACAATCTCACTTAAAAGACATTTACAAATTACATTCTACAACTATTTTAGATCACATATTTTGCAAGTATTATTAACTCTATGTCATTACCTGTGTCCAGTTGAACAACATTGACTTATTCACTACAAATTATGGCTTTAAATATTGTGGAAATCGCCAAGATTACTGTACATTTCTAAATTTTTTATAACATCTAAATTCTCAAACAGGAATCAAAATTTCACCTTGAAAGTACACTTTCCAAATATACTTATTTAAAATCAAAAATGATTAGTGGAAACAATAAGTATGAGAGGATATAAGGTAAGGTGAGAAATGGAAATATTATGGAAATAATCAATCCAAATGCACTTATTTTTTTAAACAATATTAAAAGAAATATTTATTTTCTTGTGATCGTTTGTTTTTGTAGCTTGTAAAAACTGATTCTCAGAGGGATTAAGATTCTTTTGAAGAAAAGACACTGCTTCTCTAGTGTAGAAGCTGGAATTCTTGATACTCTTGGCAGCATGAGGCCAGGCTAACCGAGACCTCAACTTGGGTGTTGTTAACTGGAGATTATCAGCAACAGTAAAGCTAGTATATAGAAGATGGTATATTTGTAGAACTCAGGCTAATCCCTGAGTGAACACACAATTAGGTAAGACTGTATAATTTGATTGTTCATTGGTTCATTATTCTTTGCCAGTTACGCATACCCATGGCTAGTTCTACATGAGTGATTTAAGTGCAAGGTGGACTGATGTAAAGTCTGACCCCATTTTCACTGTGCTGTTCATTGCTCTTGCACCTAGAATCCATTGACTCCTCTTTTAATGATGTTGTCAGTTCCCGCCTCAGGTTGTAGAGCATACATCTGTCGGACCACAGCTTTCTGTGGAAGCTTGTAGTATTCTCAGTGCCAGAGATGACACATGACTCAAGTGTTCATGCCTCTACCAGCAGTGACTAAATTCAATAAATAGATGAAACTCCCGAGCCAGAAAGTCAAAGCCAAAGCTGGTGCATTTTATGATTCTTATGTCCCTTTGTGAAATGCACGGGCCCTTTACAAAAGAACTTTAAACAGTGCAGATGGAGCCGCTGTATTCATTTGATGAGCAGAAGACAGTGGACCTGAGGCTCAAGAGAAGGACGGTCCTGGTAATATTGTTTAAGTAAATTGTCCAGATTGGTTTGTGTCTGACTTAATCTTATCACTCACAATTTTAGCTATATGAGTGCAATGTAGACTAATGTCCAGCAGAACTGTCCAAATTGTTGTCCCTGGAATAAGATTACTAAGTTTCAAACAAGAAGAAATTAAGTTTGCCAATAACACAGCCAATTCCCTGACATTCTTGACAGTAGGAAATGAAGCAATGTTCCCTAAATGTGTGGAAGGCTTTAGAAGCTCGGGAAGACATGTGGACAGTTCTCCATGGTAATTCCAGAAAGAGGACAAACCCATGACATGTCACCCCAATCAAGGCCTATATCAAATGGCTAATATGCGGACCTCTAAGGAAAATGTGTCTTTTTATCAGTTACCAAGTGGGTGTGAGTCAGTTGCAGTAGAAAAGTAAACACAGTTGTTAATGAACCAACCTTTTCATTTTATATCAGTTTGATACAGTTCTGTTGATGTTGTTGCTGTTACATCAGTGATTTAATTGCAGATGGAGAGAAAATAAACAAAAAGCTTCTCAGTCAAACCAGAAATCCCTAGTGGTAAAATAGTGGCACTTATATTTTGGGAATAATCAACTGCTATCTAGTTGGATTTAAGGATCCCCTCAGTAGGAGAGAATTCATGCCTAAGTCTTAAAACATAGGCAAGTATCCACAGCAATTGGGTGCATCTTCCATTTTCGTAAAGCAGTATACTGTCTATGTTCTAAGTGCTTCTCTTTACATCTACAGTTAAGCATTGTTCTCACTCCTCATCAAAGGACCATTTTTTTGCACCGTATGGAGAGTACTGCAGAGATCCACCATGGTCAACCTGCAGCGAATAACTAACCATGCTGTTCCCAGCCCCAACTGACACAGTTACAATGCAACCCTTACACCCAAGAGTAAGCGGTTAACTTTTTTTTTAAACAAAGGATATCTGTTGTGAGAATGTACTTTATTAACATGACAGGGATGCTTTTCCCAGAATATCACAGCCATAGTTGCTTAAATAAGCCCTTCAAAGTGTTACACCCAACTGATATGAAGAGGCGGATGGTGGAAATTTCACAAGGCCTCATGGCTAGATGAACAGCTACCATAATCAGAGGATGCTTAGAGATGGAGAGAATCAATTTTCTCTAGGGATGAACCATCTGATAAGTTACCTAGTCACAAATGGAATTGTGTATAATATCTTGCCATCAATTCCTAGACAGTATCACAAGGCTTTAAGCTTATTTAAATTATTTATAATCTTTTATAATTTAAAATGTTTTATTGGGAAAATTTTATACATGATTATTTTTATTATTTTTACCCCTCCCACCCTAATCCCATCTACGGCCTCTTCTTCTGCAGTGGTTACAGATATACATATCTATGTCTTCATTTTGTCAGATTGAACACCATATTTAATTATGAGGTAGGCCATCAATTGGTATATTAAAAAGTATAAAATCTAGAAAAAATAGGCGAATTGTACACCATGTTTGGCTTCATTACTTTTTTCTATTGATATACTGAGATCTATTATTCTTCAAGGTAATGTTTTTACTGGAATCATTACTTAAGCTATTGTTAAATAAAGAGATTAAGAGTTATAATTCAATACAATAATGATGTTATGTCAGTATAAGCGTTTTGTATAAAAGATAACTTTTTCAAGAAAAAGTTGTGTAAATGTAGAGTAAATTAGGGGAATTTAGGATTGAATTTCATGAATTATTTCTATGAAGTATCTGCTGTATTTGCACCATATAAAACTGTATGGCTTATGAAATGTGGTTAATTAGCCCCTTACGCCCTAGGAAAAACCAAACAAAATGTTACTCTATGTAGACAAAAGGCAGCCACCCCAACAGAAAATAACAGCCACATGCGTCTTAACTGTTTTCCAACTCATAATGTGTCTAGGAGTGTTAGCAGATTATGGAATCCCAACATACGTTTTTTATTCATCTGTGGCTTGGTGCCTTGTGGAAACTCTGCAATTGAATCAAGCGAGATTTTGTCAGAACATATGCATCTCTTCCTCTTCTTTTAAGACAGGAACGTGTGTATACAGATTGTTATATTTGCCAAACACTTTATGTAAACTATTAATCATCATGCATTACTATACATATTCACATATGTTTATATATGTGAATGAAGAAATAAATGTAGAAGGTGAGGAGAAAATCATGAAAGAAAGAAAGCCAGGCTTACAACCCCATTAGACACATTTAAGAACACTCTGTGGTCTTGGTTCAAGGCTCACTGACAAAGTCATGCCATTCTTCTCTCCAATAGCTGAGGTGTAGAAGAAACTGATTGTTCCTGAATAGCATTCTCAGCCTGTGGGTCACAGCCCCTTTGGGTTCCAATGACTCTTTCCCAGGGGTTGTCTAAAGCCTCAAGAAACACAAGAAACATTGTGATTCATAGCAAAAACAGTTATGAGGTAGCAGTGAAAATAACTTTATGGTTGGAGGTCACTACAACATAAAAAGCTGAATTAAGGGGCTGCAGCATTAGGAAGGTTGAGAACCATTGCTCTAGAAACTCTGCCTTATCCTTGACCCACAAAAAACTTGGGCAACAAAGAAGTTCATAGAAAAACAAAGGTTCTGGCCAAGTGTACAGGCTGAGGTCAAAGGACCAGTCTATAAATAGCATTTATTAACTCTCTGAAATGTGTTAGATCAATATTTATGGAAAAGAGCAGCTATATCAATTAAAGAGGTTAAATTCTAGAAGAACTATATTAGAAAGAAGAATGTGAATACAAACTTTGCTGCAAACACTTAATTTCAGATACTTCAAGAAGTAAAGACCATTTTACATATTATTTCTTCTTCCTTCTCAATGGAGGAATTATCATTATCCTCACTTCATGTTACTGAGTAAAAATGTAATTTCTATCTTGAAAAGACTAGTACAGTTTTCTTATTGGTGCACCACAAGTAAATACTTGAAAGCATATTTAAAGCATCTTTCTGAAATAATGACATTTATAAATGGTGATTACGTATAGGGCCACTTTACATGTCCATCTTCATTTCTTCATGACCCTGTAACTCCTTATTTATTTTTGGCAAACATTTATTCAAGAAGTTGTCTACACATGCGTGGTGCCTCACTGGGTTCTCAGCATGGGGCATTGACTTTCTATATCTGAGATACACACATTATTTTCTAGCTCTGTAACTAGCACAGGATTTAATTATAAGACTGCAAAACACTTGTTATTCCATGTACTTAAACTGTCTATAAAATGCAAAAACTGTGATAAGGAATGCTATTTTATTGTCAGGGAAAATTTTTAGTGTAATAATTAGCTATCCCTTTGGAAACTAATAAAGGATCTTCTTAGCACAGGGATATTAGAATATTCTTTCTCACTTGCAACTTAGAAAGCGATCCATGCATGTTGCTACTTTTGACATTCTTTGTGTGTAAAGATCATCAAGGCAACTATGTTCTATTTTTGCTCGTTCTCTAAAAGTTAGTGTTCCATTGTGTTTGAAGAACAAATCATGTGAGGAGATCAAAAGATATAGGATCAAAATACTCATGCATCCCCATAATTCACTAAGATTTTATACGTAGAGAAAAAACTGAAGGAAACAACTTTTTATAACAGAAACTGTAAAACAAACATTTACTGACATATAATCTCCCTACTCACCATTTCCTCTCTATCCCACTGTCTAACCCTAGTTTAGATTTATATATTTGCTTCCTACATTGCCGGTCTTCCTCCTCCCTTACACTCCTACTAGAATGTTCTAACTGAAGCTGAAGCATATATCAAATCCTATAATCCTCCTGCTCAGCAGGCTTTAATGGCTCTCTAGTGTCCAAATCCTGTACTTGACTCTGACTTACTGGTGTTTTCACCTCTACTCACTTCTTCTTTCATGATTTAGTAACATGAGCACAGTCAGTGCAGTTCCAGGAGCACATTCTCTAGCAGAATTTGTTGCCCTTTATCTGAAGAACTTTGGATGTCACTTTCCCTTGGACTGTTTTAATTTATCCTCTAAAAATTATTTCACCTAGAGTTAAGTTAGCCTTATTGTTCTGCTTCACATGATGCTCATTTATTTTTTTATATGCAACACTGTCTTAGTGTTCGCTATCCCCTTTTGGTGTTTTTACATCTTTCTTTTCCATTTCACTCATATTCCTAGAGACTTTTTTCATTTATTTGTCAATGAATTGCAGAATGTATGACATATAATTAAGTAATGGCTTCTGCTAATTGATTCTAGATACCCAGAAGGAAGATATTTAATGGCCAAAATCCATGTTTTTATGATTTTTTTTTCTCTCTCTCTCTCTCTCTCTCTCTCTTTCTCTCTCTCTTTCTCTCTCTCTCTCTCTCTCTCTCTCTCTCTGTGTGTGTGTGTGTGTGTGTGTGTGTGTGTGTGTGTGATATCTATAATCTCAGGAGACTTAGCCAAAAGATCTTGAATTCAAGTCAAGGATGTAGCACATAGTCAGACACCTCTCAAAACCAAACAAGCAAAAGTGAAAACCTAAGCCTTCTCAGACCAGATTACTTTTATTTTAATAATCTGATACTGAATATGGATAAAGCTCTTGCTTCATGTTGTACATTTAACCCTCTGTGTACCATTTAGAATTTTAAAAATTCATTTATTTTTATTCTTTAAACCTTTCTTTACAGTCCAGACTTCATCCCGACTCTAAAGGATGTCCCCGCCACACCCGAACTCCCCACTCCTTGAAGCTTCAATTCCCTCAAGAGTTAGGTGCATCTTCTCCCTCTGAGGCCAGAGCAGGTATTCCTCTGCTGTATATGTGTTGGAGACATCATATCACCTGGTGTATGCTTCCTGGCTGGTGGTCCAGTGTCTGAGAGATCACAGGGGTACAGAACAATTGAGACTGCTGGTTCAATCCATTGGCCTATCAATTTCATGAAGTCATTGTTTTCGATAGCTGATTGTGTAGATGCACACATGTTCTGCATCTATCCCTCTGTTGAAGGGCATCTGGGTTCTTTCTAGATTCTGGCTATTATAAACAAGGCTGCTATGAACATAGTGGAACATGTGTTTTTGTTGTAGGTTGGAGCAACTTTTGGGTTGCTTGGTGCAAAAGAGTTGGTCTTACCTCTGCTCTCAGGTGTGTAGGCACTCGTAGTGACTGACTTTCAGCTCTCAGCCCAGGCAGAAACCTGAAGGGTCCTGCCCATATAGATGATAACAGCTTCATAATAAGAAACAGTCAGGCCTATAGTTTGAAGGAAAATTGATGTTCTCAGTGTGATAATTTTCTAAATAATCTTTTCAAAATATAACACACTTTCCTAATGCACTAATGCACTGATGATTAACTAATAGAATCAGAGTCCCAAAGACACAAAAGTGACATAAGTTGGCACATGGGGCTAACAGAGACTGAACAGACAACCAGGAAGCCTGTATGGTGCTGACCTAGGTTCATGTTCATATACATGGTTGCCCAGCTTGTTGTTCTTGTGGGACTCCTGATGGTGAGAGCGGGGGCTGTTTTTCACTCTTTTACCTGCTTTTGGACCCTTTTCCTTCTACTGTGCTGCCCCATAGCCTTAATATGAGGGGGGATTCCTAGTCTTATTGTAATTTGGTATGCTATGTTTGGTTCATATTCTTGGCATGACAGTCCTTTTATGAAGGGATAAGGAGGAGGAGGAGTCTATGGGGATTGGAGTGGTGGTTGGGATGTAACATAGGAGAGAAGAATAAATAAAAAATTTAAAATGTCAGAAAATAAACAACAGAACATAGTTTTCTTTATACCTGAAATTAGTAATTTTGATTGCTATTCCTCCTGATTGTAAGCATAATCATACTTTCATAATTGTTGCATCAGTTCTGGCTGGTCTTCATAAGATGGAAAGTATTTTTTCAGCAGTGACAGCCTTGGAATTGCTAACTATAAAATGCAGGAATCTTATATTCAGATGTCAAGTAATTTAAAAATGTCTCTTCTATTAAAAGCCTAGACTGGTGTGTGATAAATTTGAAAAATTTACATAGAGTGCATTCTATCTTGGGATATCCTAAATGATTTTTCCCCAAAAATGATAATATCAGTTTGAATGGCTAAGTCAGTTTGGGCTTCCTGAGGCCCAAGAGACATGTCGTATATGTGGCAAGCACATGTGTGTATTTTGCATTAGCTTTTCTTTCAATTTATTTGATTTCCTATGGAAAACTTTACTGTATCATAATTAACATTTTATTCAGATACCATATTGAATGGAGATAGGAAACAGTGGTTAAGATTCACACAATTTTGTAATTAAGGTCTTAGGTCTTAATTATAATATATAGTAAATATGTTATGGTAATCATTTTAACAAATGTGGACTCTGCTTCCCCAATAATCTTTTTCCAAAATTTAATTTTGTCTTTTTTTTTTTTTTTTTTTTTTTTGAGTTGTGGACTGAACCCAGGGCTTTGCGCTTGCTAGGCAAGTGCTCTTCCCCTGTGCTAAATCCCCAACCCCTTTTTCCAAAATTTAAAAGATAAGGAAAATGGGGAGTAGAAGGATGATCTTTCAAACTCTATTCATTCAATTCTCATTACCCACATCTCACAGCTGCTGCTAACTCCAACTCAGGTGATCTGACACTCTCTCTGGCTTTTGCAAGCATCTGCACTTGTATGAACATATTCATCTGTAGATATTAAAAGCTAAAGAAATACTATGGTAAATATAAAATATGGTCTAGATTAACTTCCATTCAAGGGGTTATTCAATTTATGTTTGTGTACACTAAATAATGAATCGCAAACCCCTCTCTTCATGCTTGCTCATGTGCTCATGTGAATCATCTTGCTCCATTTGTTTTTGGGACATTTTAGTTTCATAACCACTATTGGCAAGCATTGCATTCCAAGTCTTAGATGATCATGAACATGTCCTCATCTGTATGAGAGGCTCATTCCATATTTAAAGTTAATCACACAGATAATAAGCAACGTTCCAAGAAGATAAAAGAGTCAGGACTGGTTGTTTTCCCTGTGTGTTACCAATATTCCCTTGCCACCTCTCCTCTTTCCTTGCATTCCTAAGGCACTTGGTAGTTATTCGCACCTGATGTGTCTCTTATTTTGAGTAAATGGTTGAGTATTTCTGTACCTATTGCCTTGCCCTATAATGAAGAACTCTAGCCAGATTGCTGAAAGCTATGTATTAAAAGAAGACTATTGGTTAACAAATGGTCTAACCCAGCATAGGTCCCTTTGTGTGAGCGCTCCATAGCCTCAGTAATAGTGACAGACCTTGGGGCCTCCCCTTGAGTCAGTGCCCACTTTGGGCCCATTGCTGGACTTTCTTGTCCTCAGGCTTCTCCATTTCCATTCCTGCAGTTCTTTCAGCCAGGAACAATTATGGGTCAGAGTTTTGACTATAGGATGGCAACCCCAGTCCTTCACTTGGTGGCCTGTCTTTGCTGAAGATGAGCTATACAAGTTCCCTCTCCCCACTGTAGGGCATTTCATCTAAGTCCCTCTCTTTTATTCCTGGGAGTCTCTCACCTCCCAGGTCTCTGGTACATTCTGCAGGGTTCTAGCAACCTCTTAACTCCTGAGTTTGCCTGTTTCTATTCTTTCTGCTGGCCCTCAGGGCTTCAGTCCTTTTCTCCCTCCCAATACCAGATCAAGTTTCAGTCTCCCCCTCCCCCATCCCCTTTTCTTCCCAAGTTTCTCCCTCACTCCCACCTTCCTCACTTGAGCCTTTCAGCTTGTTAACTTTTTGAGTTTTATGGACTGTATCTTTGGTATTCTTTACTTTTTTCCTTTGGCTAATGTCCTATCCTGACTGCTCTCCGAAAGACACAACAAGCAGCTGAAACTGTCAGATGCATAAATTTGCACCCAACCAATGAACAGAAGCTGCTGACCCCTCTGGTGGAATTAGGGAAAAAGGAGGGTGACCCTGTAGGAGGACCAGCAGTCTCAATTAACCTGGATCCCTGAGATCTCTCAGACACTGGATCACCAACCAGGCAACATATACCAGCTGGTATGAGGCCCCCAACACAGATACAAGAGAGGACTGCGGGGTCGGTGTTTAGTTAGAGAAGATGCACCTAACCCTCAAGAGACTGGAGGCCCCAGGTAGTTTAGAGGTCTGGTGGGGTGGTGGAGTGGGCACATCCTTTTGGAGACATGAGGGCAGAGAGCAGGTATGGGATGTGGAACAGTCGGAGGATGGACCAGAAGGGAATAAAATCTGGAGTGTAATCAAACAATACAGTATTAAATAAAAAAAGTTACATTAAAAAATGTCTAGCCCAGAATTTCTTCAGTCCAAAGGAATGCAGGGACAAAGAGTGGAGCAGAGACTGAACGAAAGGCCATCCAGAGACTGCCCCGCTAGGGATTCATCCCACCTACAGACACCAAACCCAGACACTGTTGCTGATGCAGAGAAGCGCTTGCTGACAGGAGCCTAGAGTAGCTGTCTCCTGAGAGGTTTCTGCCAGAGCCTGACCAACCCAGGTGCTTATGCTTGCAGCCAATGGAGGAGTTAAGGGGAATGACTGAAGGAGTTGAAGGGGTTTGGTTTGCAGCCACCACAATATCAGCTAACTAGACCCCCTGCCCCGCCCCCAGAGCTCCAAAGGACAATAACACCAACCAAGGAGTACACATGGAGGCACCCATGGCTCCAGCTCCTTATGTAGCAGAGGATGGCATTGTCTGGCATCAATGGGAGGGGAGGCCCTTGGTCCCTTGGAGGCCCCAGTGTGGAGGAGTGCTAGGGCAGTAAGTGAGGAACAGGTAGATGTGAGGGGGGGCGCTCTAATAGAAGCAGGAGGGAAGGGGATTGAACAGGTAGTTTGTGGAGAAGAAATTGAGAAGGGGCTAACATTTGAAATGTAGATAAATAAAAGAACGAATAAAAAAAGAGAAATTTCTAACCCTTCTTTGCAAACAAGTAATCATCATTCTTCTTGTTCTCCCCCCCCTTTTCTTTGTCATTTTAGAACCCTGCATTGTTTAGCTAATTTAGAGAGATAAGCCCAAGCATCCCACTTTGAGAAAAACAAAACAAAAAATAGTTAATTAGGAAAAAGAATAAATAAGCACAATTTTAGTAAATCAGCCACATATATACTAGTAGGGGTTTAGGGAGAGGGGGCTGTAACATGTTTGTTCCTGCTAATCTAAGTGACTCAGCCTTGCTGAATATTTTCCTGACTTGGAATTCTGGCATTCCATTTGCATAACCGGCTGTTCTACCTCAAATTTCTGGTGCAATACATTTATCTTGCAACATCCAACAAATGTAAGGGAGAGAGCTGTGTTACCAGCTTTCCAAATGTGCAGTACATAAAGCAGATGCCTGAGGTACACCAATACATCCATTGTGAATACCAGGCTGTCACCACACCTCTGGTGCATCGACAGGCCCTTCTTCATCTGTCATTGCTAATACATTTTAGTTTAAAAAGAAATGAAACAGAGCAGACCATGCTCCTGAATATATTTCCCTGTTTAAGCTCCTCAAATATGCTTGCATTATTGTTTTAAAAAATTAACTCAGAGTAGTGGCCAGATTATTGCTCAATGAGGAATTACAGTGTTTTTTCTGTTTAAGGAACCTATGGTATGTAAGCGATCTTAAAAGTTCCTAATATAGGTAAACATTTGAGTGACTCGTGGGAGAGAAGCTACTCCTGCTGAATAAGGCTGTCATTTTCCTCTCATCTCTTGACTAGTGTGAAATGGGAGGACTCTTCTCAAATTTGCTCTAGCAGTCACTTTAATTCCTGTTGTGGTTAATGATTACTGACTACTGACTATGTAGCAGCCCTGGTTTTTAGCAAGCATCTGCCTTCCATAGACACTGATGTCTTTGCAATGTCAAGTGAGTTTTACAACTCAGGATATTTTGTTTAGCTTACTATGATCAGTTACATGAAGGTGACCAGCCACATAAGCACGTAAAATTAGAACTGTAGAGATTTCAGCCTACTGTTTTACATATGTGTATATGTAGCCTTGGACTGAGAGAAAAACTTTCATTTTTTTTTCCTTTGGAAAAGTTCTGAAGTTTTTTCAGTTATGACTATGGGAAGCATCAGAGAGAGATTTATCACTACTTTTTCATTATTTAATTAATCATCTTTGTTGTTTTTACCGACTTCAAATGTAAGTAACTTGACTCACGACTTCTGTTTTCTGAAGCTGCCATAGGTCTGATAATGGAACCTGAAAATATATTACATTAAACTCCCTAGTCTATGTGGGATATACCCTAAGACATTTTACAGGCAACTAAAATTACAGATAGTACTGAAGCAAGCATACATTTTTTTCCTAAGCCTACATACTTGTGATAAGGTATGATTTATAGGCATGAGAGAAGATGGACAGAAGTAGGAAAAGATAAAATTTGGTAATTATAACAGTGTTCAGAAGCAAATGTTATTTAAACTTCATCTTTATTCACTGAAATTTCCTTTTAATATCTTCAAACCACTGATTTTGAATAACCTAAATCTTGGTCAACAGATCTACAGTCAAGGAAAGAAAACCACAGCTCAATTTATCTCAGGAACAAAAAGTGGTTAGTACAGTGAGTATATGACTAAAATTAAAATCATATATAATAATGAAAGTTAAACAGAAAGGTCTTTGTTACATAAGAATAATCTAATACATATTTAAATAGAAATATCCTCATTAAAATATGTCTTTCCATGATTCTTAATGATATATTAAATATTTCCTGAACTATATAATACATAGTAATAACAAAACTCTTCTTGATCAAATATATTTTCATTCACACAGAGAAGATATAAAGTTATCTACAAACTTACAAATGGTAAGTTAACTTAGGAAGTGCTGATGTAAGGTCAGTATAATGAATAGTGATTTTACTGTATCTGCTAATTAACGAACAGAAAGTCATTTCAAAATTTGCTTTTGTCAAAGTATACAAAAGCATCTGTTGGAAGAAATGACTAATAAAAGATATATAATCGAGCTATGATGACACAAAATGTTGAAAAGAAAAATAAAGGCCTAAATAAAGTCATGTACAAGCTAAATTTTTAAGTAACTAGATTTGATCATTGTATTGATTTCTTCAAAGTCAAACAGGTGTAATCATACTCTCAAATCAGTTCCCAGAAAGTTTATTAATAACATATAATATATTATGTATATATAATTCTAAAATTATATGCAGAAGTCATTATTGCTGATAGAAATCATCATAGAAATAATTGTGATTTATCTGTTATCAATACTATAATTTTGCCACCAGCAATTATAGTGTTTTAAAAGGCCAAAATTCTGAAATGGAGTCATCTTTATATAGACAAGCAAACATACACAAATATCAAATTGTATACAGAGACATTTATTCATACAATCAACAGTCAACATGGAAAATACAGCATAAGCTCATAGATACAGGAAAGGACAACATTATTCACATAAGTGAATACTATTAATCTGATCTACAATAAAATCATGTGTTGTAAATTGACAAATTTATATGTAAAACTTAGAATCATAAAAGTAGAAAAATCTGTCTTTATAATTATAAGTTAAAAAATATTTGATACAAAGGCCAAGGGTCAAAGATTATAAAAGAAAATGATATATATTCTTAAAATTTGAATTCTGTGATAAATAGTTGTCATTAAATAGATAATTATGGAAAAGAGTGTGGTGTGAATTAAATCAAATTGGGTAAACATGTATACAGATGATTAATAATTCTGAGAAGTTAAAACATAGTGGTCTCCAGTGGCCAACAGACTGTAAATGAGCACAATTTTAAGATGGTCATAAAAAATAAAAGAACTGTTCTTTAATTAGAGGAACTAGATCAGTGATTCCATAGTGCCCTGGATAGACAAAAAAATGGGTTTCAACAAAATTTTTTGACAAAGGTATTCAGATTATGTAAGCTTGTGTGTTTTATGATAAAGCTTAAAAAATGAGAATAAAGATGTCCAAGTGGAAGAAGGGAAAGTTTTGACCAGTAATACAGAGACTAGAGCAAAGGACAATGTGATCGGAGAGGGCAGAATTCCATAACTGAAACTCTGGGAAAACTGAAAGTGAAAGAGGAGAAATGGGTTGGTATTGTACAGTGTCAGACTAATGCACAGACAAAGAGGAATCAAACCAGAGTCTGCCTTTGAACAAATAGACTCATATTCAGGTTTTATTATTTAATTTGACACTTGTTTTTACATCTACGTGGACGTATCTGTGTTATTTTTAAATTTGAAGTAGATATTTGTCTTTAAAAGTTTTGTTAAAGGTAAAATGTGATGAATTGAAGTGGAAATTTCTGGTTTCTCTAGAGACTCAGTTGTATCACGTGATGTTTTTCTGGAAGCTATTTTATGAAAAGGCATGCAATGTTTTCCTGGAACAGATAGATGCTTGAGAGGACACATGATGTTTAGAGAGAATAAAAACATAACCCCACAGTTAGTGAGAGGACGTTCTTACCTTGGCTCACCTTACAACACTTTGCTGGTCTTTACTGACAACTCTCTTGTATCTGTACTCCTTGATACACATTGCTGATTTTCAGTGATCTCTACTTGTCATGACTTTGTAGAGAGAAATGGGCCACATAACTTCTCGTGGCATTCCAGCTACTTCTTGCTGCTCCTGCTGACTCATGCTAATTTGTAGAGCCTCCTTGTTTCTTCTGGATCTAGTCTCTATTATTCATTCATGTTTGGCGTTTTGGATTGAACTGCTGATACGATGAAAATGAAGGCTGAAAATATCTCAAAGAAATACAAGTAAACAGGTCCACATCCCCTATTTCCTATTAAACTTTCTTTTCCTCTACCTCTGGTTGGTGGGCTAGAAGGAAGGTTGAAGCATATAAGAACCCTTATTAAAGTAGATTTTGAAAAATCTAAACCTATAAAAAAATCAAATAATTTAAAGAAATAATTTGCAGTTGACATTTGAATGAAATTAATATCCGTGTTTTAAAAATACCTAACTTATTTTATTCATATTTTTACACTAAAGATTTCCAGTTGTGTAACAGTTGAAGTGCTTTCTTCATTTCTCTCTACTCCTTACTGAGCCAGGTTAACAGCCATTTTATTGTCAGTCTAGCTGTGTCCCAGAAGTACAGGATAGGTGATTTTTTCACTCATACATTTAAGTAGAAACATTTTTTTTGGGGGAGGGGTTGGAAAGATAGATAAGTTGTTAAAAGTATTTGCTGCTTTTGCAGATGACTTGAGATTTTAGTTCTCAGCACCCTCACAGTGTCCCACAATCACTTAGAATTTCAATTTAAAGGGTTCCAGGGCCCTCTTCTGGTCCCTGAGTGTACAGCATGTAAATAGGGAAAATACAGCTAAAAATACTCATGCACATAAAACTAAAGTAAATAAAGCTTTAAGGTATCAGAGAGATGTTTTAAACCGTCTTTCTAACATAGTGTCAAGAGATCTCTCATGCTTTTCACTTGTGGCACCTGCCTTTCCCTCTAATAACTATTTACTTAATTATCACTTACATATTTATTTTCCTTCCCTACTATATGTTGTAAAAAGAAAATAACTAGGGCTGGAGAGATGGCTTAGCGGTTAAGAGCACTGGCTTTTCTTCCAAAGGTCCTAAGTTCAAATCCTAGCAACCACATGGTGGCTCACAACCATCTGTAATGGGATCTGATGCCCTCTTCTGGTCTGTCTGAAAACAGCTACAGAGTACCAACATAAAAGAAAATAACTTTGTATGCATTTTTATATGAGAAAAAATGCTTTATTATAAGCCTGATTTAATTAATTAATTATTCGCTTATTTTACTTATTCACTTTACATCTGTCTCACTGTCCCCCTCCCCATCACCTCTCCTATAATCCTCTCAATTACTCTTCCTGTATTCCTCCCCTCATCTCCCTTCTCCTTCTACTCTGAGCAGGTCTGTCCACAAAGGGTTCTCCCACTAACCTGGAGCATCAAGTCTCGGTGAGGTTAGGTTCATGGTCTCTCACTGAGGCAGCTCATCTAAAAGAACATATCCCACTGACAGGCAACAGGATTTAGGACCCACATGAAGAATGAGCTGTACATCTGCTACATATGTGTAGGGAGGCCTATGTCCAGCCTGTATACATTTTTAGTTGGTGGTTTAGTCTCTGAGAGCTCCAAGGTTCCAGGTCAGGTTAACACCGTTGGTCTTCCAGTGTAATACTCATCCCCTATAGGTGTAATCCTTCCCCCTATTCTTCCATAAGAGTTTCCAAGATTCATCCACTGTTTGGCAGTTGGTATCTGCATCTGTCTTGGTCAGCTGTTGGGTGGAGCCTCTCAGAGGACAGTCATGCTATATTTCTGTCTGCAAGCATAACAAAGTTTATTTAATAGTGTCAACGATTGGTGCTTGCCCATGTGATATGTCTGAAGTTGGGCCAGCCATTGTTGCCAGTCCAACAATGAGTAAATATTATTCATAAGTTTTCTCTCCTCTCTAATTCCATTTCATTTAAACAAACCAGCGAAGGGTTTTCCACTGCTAAAGGTAGACTATTTGATTCCCAGTAGTCCAATGAAAATTGCACATATATTTGTAAATTATAAAATCAAGAGAATTATTCACTTCTCTAATTTATCACTTCGCTACGGGGTAGCAAAATTAGGCAGCATCATTGATTTGGCTAGACATTATATCTTTGTATTTAATTTTTCTTATATTAACATCTAGATTTTATTTGGAACATGATAAATAATAGCACATAGATTCTATTTTAGGATGTGGAACCTTTTTGGAAAATTCTTCCAAGGTGTCTATGCCCAGAACACGGATCATTTTTTTCCCATTATGTAAGGCTATAAAATGAAAATCATTTCCACAATTTTCAGCTGATCCTTGAAATTCAGGATTGTAACTGAGTGCTGCTTCAAAGATTTGCTTTTACAAGAACTTGAATTGGGGAATTTGTCAAATATCACATTATGTTTGCTGGTAAGAACTACCTTGATTTAACATAGAACCTGTGTTATCTACAGTGAAGACGTCATAAAAGAGTTGTATTCCACTTGGGAAACATGTACACAAAACCTTGCCACAATTTTGAGAAGCATTCCATGTTGGTTAAAGAGCAACTATAAATAATGAAAATTGATCACGAAATTGGATTTTGCATAATTCCTTTACTCCCCTTTTCATTTACTTACTCACACCCTTGTCTACCTTTCTTCTCTTTCTCTCTCTGTGAAGGAGATTAGGATGCTGTCCTTTACCAAATTGGTTGGTCTTTCTTCTTTTCTCTCCTTTTGCTCTGTTTTTCTCTCTCTGTAAAGGAGAATAGGATGCTGTCCTTTACCAAATTTGTTCTTGATCTGTCAGAAAAGAAGCCAGGGAACTATTGCTGAATGGAAGGAATAGGCATGACTTCAACATCCCTGCAAAAAAGGAGAGACAAGAGAGGAGAGGAGAGTTCGCCATGCTTTGGAGAGAAGAATCAAGCAGCCATGTGAGGTCTCAAAAGAGAGGGGAACTGGAGCCACTCCAACAGGCAGGAGGTCATGGATATTTAGCAAGGACTAGAGGTGTTCTAGAACTAAAGTTGAGGGCATGTGGGAGGAGAGGAGATAAGAATATTGTTAAGGGCACACTTTTCCAGGAGGGAGGTAGTAGCACCCAGAAACTGTGTCCAAAGGCAAGTTGAAAGGGAACAACTGTGTGTATTTGTTAATCTATGGATTCAAGGGAAGCTGGGTGGGGGCTGGTAGTCTGACTCACTACCAGAGCTAAGGCAGAGTAACAAAAATCTGCATGCAACAGAAGGCAATGTGGAAGGCGAGAATCCACTACTAATTTAGGAATTCTCAGACTGATCACATACACATGGTGATACTGGTCTAGGAAGAGGGTTGAGTTGCATTCTCAGTGAGCAGAGCAAGTTACATGGTGGCTCCATCATGGAGTAAAGTTAAACAAAGGAACACAGGGAAGAGACACAATGACTGCTCTGAGGCAGAGATCCAGACAGTAAAAGCTGCTGGCTTCCTACAAGGAGGTAATGAAAGGGTAGATTTCTAAAGTTTGAATTAACTGTTTTTAGGATAGAAAAAAATATACAGTCTTTGCTGGAGTCACATTAGAATTTCCATAGTTTTGAACTAATACAGAGTTTGGGCTCAAAAGTGCTGGGAGCACCTGCTGTGTGGAGACAGGATGCCTGGATGAAGGAAGGGAGAGACAGACAGTCAAGGCTGCTGGCCTCCAGCAAGCAGGCAAAGGATAAAGATAAAGGAAATTTGATGTAATTATTTTTAAGTATAGAAGGGAGTATAATGGTAATTGTTTAAATGGCCTTAAGTATACAGAGGTATTAAGCTCCACAGAAGGGAGAAGTTAGGAAGATTGAATGGAAAAATGCTTTAGAGAAGATTTGAAAAGGTCTTGCCAGGATAGCACTCAAGTTCTACCAATATGGGCTCCACAGGCATTCTGGGATCATTTGTCCTGGTGTGACAGATTAAGCCTAAGATAGGCTTATACAGTGAATAGAAGGGAATTTAAGAAAAATTAATTACAAGTTAGATTGAAGCTAGAGGATAGGGTGCCTAGCCTATTTCAGACAGTAGAAATGGAGGCCTTGAGAGTTACATAGAGAGAGAGCCTGGAAATAGGCTCCTACAGTAAGTAGAGAGAGATATTAAACAAACAATTTAGGCCTTGATCTCATGAAGGTCAGGGCAGGGGTTAGCAGAAGCACAGATAACTTTTGGTTAGATTGCCTTATTTACTTTGAATTGTTTTAATTATCAAAAAGAGTGTGATTTTGATTTTGGTGGTTATATTAAATTCCTCTGGGAAAGTGGTCGAGCTAAACATTAAATGATTTCCAGTTACTGGATCAAGGACATGCTATTTTGGGAGCAATGCTCTATGTCTGTGTTGACAGGAAAGGAGAACATGCTCTGGACCTCTTTGCGAATGATATGGGTCAGATATTATAGGGGGAGACCCCTAAAGAATTAGAAATTTCAAGATAATCAAACAGGAGAGGTAAAGAGTCTGTGTGCCATTCTTCACATGGCACGAATGAAGATTTATAATTGGTTATTATTGAAGTTAACCCATAAAAAAGACAGCTGTCTTTCACATGCTCAAAAAAAGGAGCAGAATTTCATCCTTAACTAATCTGTGTATCTGCACCATACGGATCTCTCTCTCTCTCTCTCTCTCTCTCTCTCTCTCTCTCTCTGTTATTCTCTTCCTTTATTTTTTTTAAATTGGTCATTTAATTTACTTATATTTCAAATGTTGTCACTCTTCCCATTTTCGCCTCCACAAACTGCCTATCCCATCCCCCATCCCCTGCCTCTGTGAGGGTGCTTCCCTGCCTCACTGCCCTAGCATCCCCCTACACTGGGGCATGGAGCGTTCACAGGACCAAGGGCCTCCCTACCCATTGATGCTAAATAAGGCAATTCTCTGAATATGCACCTAGAGCCATGGATCCCTTCATGTGTACTCTTTGGATGGTGGTTTAGTCCCTGGGAGCTCTAGGGGGTTCCGGTTAGTTGATACTGTTGTTCTTCCTTTGAGGTTGTAATCCCATTCAACCTTCAGTCGTTCCCCTTACTCTTTCATTGTGGTTCCAATGATCATCCCAACAGTTGGCTGTGAGCATCCTCATCAATATTGGTCGGGCTCTGGCAGAAGCTCTCAGGGGACAGCTATACCAGGTTCCTGTCAGCAAGTGCATCTTGGCATCAGCAATAGCATCTGGGTTTGGTGGCTGCAGATGGAATGAATCCTCAAGTGGGACAGTCTCTGGATGGCCTTTTCTTCAGTCTCTGTTCCAGTCTTTGTCCCTGTATTTCCTTTAGACAGGAATAATTCTGTGTTAAAATTCATGAGACAGGTGTGTGGTCCCATCCTTCAACCAGGGGCCATGCCTACCCTCTAGGTATTGTCTCTATTGGGTTTCTCTCTCCCCTTTATTGGGAATTTCACCTAATGTCATCCTATCTCAGCCCTGGGAACCTCTTGCTTCTCTGGCATCAGGGGCTTTCTAGTGACTACCCCCAGTTCCCCATCCCCCACAGTTACGCACCTCCTTTCAATTTCCTGACACTCTCTACATTTCCCCCTTCTCCTTCCATACCTAAACTTGAGACTCTTTTCCCCCCTCCTCTATCCCTCCCAGGTTTCCCCTTCTCTTTACCTCTCATTATTTTGTTCTCACTAATAAGTAGGCCTAAAGCATCCACATTTTGGTCTTCCTGAGCTCTGTGAGTTGTATTATTGTTATTCCAAGGTTTTGGGCTCATATGCACTTATCAGTGAGTACATACCATGTGCATGTATTTTTTTTGTGACTGGGATATTTTCTGCTCATTTGACTAAGAATTTCATGAAGTCATTGTTTTTAATAGCTGAATAGTACTTCATTGTGTAAGCATACCACATGTTCTATATCTAGACCTCTGTTGAGTGACATCTGGGTTGTTTCCATCTTCTGATTATTATAAATAAGGAACAGGAGTTCTTATTATATGTTGAAACATCTTTTGGGTGTATGCCCAGGAGTGGCATGACTAGGTCCCCAGGTAGACCTATTTCCAGTTTTCTGAGGAACCAACAGACTGTTTTCCAAGGTGGTTATTCCAACTTGCAATCCGACCAGCAATTTTGTGAGATTTATAAATTACAGAATGGACAGCTTTGTCAAGATTCATCCTCAGATACTAAGCTGATCTGCTTGGACCCCTGCTTCTTCCTATTTTAACAGGTGAAATAAAGGCTAGAGCCTGTGATTGCCAGTGCAGAAGAAAGTTGGCCATAGGTGGCAGTAAACTTTTCTTTCAGGTTAGTTTGTTCTAATTGATAAGTTGGCCACCAATTTGTTGTAGTAAATCTCAAACCCCTATATGCCCCTGCAAAGAGCACACAACTCAGTTATAATATTTAAAAGCTGCATGCCTAGATTGTGCAGATATACCAATACACTACTCTATTCCCCAGCTATGAGATCCCTTTCTACTTATAGCTTCCCCAGGCCAGATGGTTCTTCTCTATCTCCTTTCTACTTCTTCTTTCTCGGTCTTCCTCTCTGTCCTCCATCTCATCTTCTGCCTCTCTCCTTCTTCTGTTCCCCTTTCTAAAACCTCCAGCCACACCTTTCCCTTCCACTGCCCAATCACAAACTCCAGCATTTATTTGACCAGTTAAAATGGGAAGAAGCATCACATGAAATCACCTGAGTACATGATCCCCTCATTGGGACAGCCGCACTTGAGGAAGAGAAATTAACGTCAAAATACAAAGAACACCAGGGCAATCTACAATAGCAAACTCATGTTTCTATTAAATAATAATCCTTATTTAAATATAAAAGTGTGGTTTTTATATATTTCAACTAGAAATAGCTAAGAGCCTTCAAGGTTTAACAGTTTTTATTACCTTATGCATATAGATAGTCTTCAAAAATATTAGACATCCATAGAATGTGACATTTAATGTTTTTTAATCATTTGATAATGACACATATCTGATCCTGATAGCACCCTTTTCTTGGTTTAAAGAAGAAATTGAGTATCTTTACCTCTAGGCAAGGTTGTTTATTATGGCAAGGTAGCTACTGGGCAGATATTGCCTATTTCTTCTGTAGACATAATAATGTCAAGGAAAAGGACACATTATGTAGAATAGTTGACTTTTGACTCTGCCAAGACAGGGTAAGAAGTCGTTAAAAATTCTGTTTTGCTAAGGTCTGATCCTAGGTCAGAAGACTGAAGACTGATGCTCCAATGTTTTTAGGAATCAGGGGACTGTCCAGGTAGTCAGATGTCTCTACAGACTTTATTTTTTTAAGTTTGAGAAACTATATTTGGTGATTCCTTCGTACCCAGATTATGTTTAAGTCATCCTCAGACTTCTGACGGGGTTGAAGACTAGTTTTAATCTCAGAATCTAACTCAAGTTGTTTAACATTGAGAGAGAGGTTATAGAGTAGAAGACATGGTTTGATGTCATTACAGGCTAAATCTAAATATAATCTAGGTATAGAATCATAATTCTTTAAGTTAAGAATGATGATAGAGTACTTTATCTATTTGACAAATGTTGGACCAGATGTCACTTGTATATTATACTCTGTAATTAACATGATTGTTATGTTTTTGTTGAATTTTTGTCTGCAAAAAGAGGTTTTTTTATATTTTTTTGTTTTATTGGACAGAAAGGTGAGGTATAGGGGTACTTCTGATGCTCTGTCCCCCATTTGGTTCTTGATCTATATCAGTAAAGAAATCCATGGGACAATTGCTGGGTAGAAGGAACAGGGGACATCCATGAACCGAGCATCCATGTGAGGTCTAGGGAGAGAGGGAGCCTATGGCCACTCCTACAGGAGGATGGTCAGGGATGTTTAGGAGGAAATAGATGTATCTTAGAGCTAAAGTTTAGAGCATGTGGGGGGAGCAAAGATAAGAATATTGTTAAGGACATGCTTTTCCAGGTGGGAGATAGCAGCTCCCAGAGATCGTGCCCAAAAGCAAGTTGAAAAGGAACAATTGTGTATGTGTGTATATGTGTGTTTTATCTATGGATTCAAGGGAAGCTGGATGGGGGCTGGTAACACGGTCCATTCCTGGAACTAAGGTGGGGTAATGAAATTGTGTTGAGGTAAGTATTAAAAATTGGTAGTCTTTTATCCTGTGCTGGTGATGGCACTGTTGGTCCACATGGCACTAAGTGGTACTTTTATCTCAGTGGCTCCACACAGCCCCCAAGTACTCTCAGACCCAGGAGGTCCACGAGCCATTCCAGTGTGGCACCTTGCCATGGTGGTTCTTAGAGTTAGTTCTCTCGTCGGAGGACCATATGGAATTAGCCATAATTTATCTCTGGTTAGTATCTCTCATGGCATCTCTCAGCTAGCCTCAAACTCTCTGGTTCCAGCTTCCTGGTAAAATCAGGGCTCTAGAAGTCTACCATTGCTTGGTTTCTCATGGCTCCCTGCCACAGACTTTGCCAATACTCTCAACAACCACGCCCTGGTAGTTAAGGTAAAATCTCCCAACTACCCAGTGAAATCAAACTGTAACTTAACAATCAGATTTATATGCTAAAATCTCAACCCACAATGCATCCACACAATAAACTAACAACCAATTTGATAAAAATAAAAACCACTCACTTTAATAAGATAAATTGACCTATAGAAATCTATCCCTTAAAAAATACACATGGCTACTTAGGGCCATTTAAGACCACCTGGATCTGGGTCATCCTTCTCCATCTCCATTTTGATTCTCCCACATTTCCTTCTCACTCGCCTTACATAAACTTTGTCCCTGCCTTACTTTTACTGTCCAATCATGGCCTTGTCCTAACTTGTGCCAGCCCTCATCTGCATATGGACATCAACCTAAAAAAAACTCACATCCAACTCTCTCTCTCTCTCTCTCTCTCTCTCTCTCTCTCTCTCTCTCTCTCTCTCTCTCTCTCATCGCCTTTCCCTTTGATCCTTTTCTTTCCACTTTGGTATTGGTAGGCCTTGCAAAGTAAATAGTGCAAATTGTTCTCAAGTTATTTTCCCCTTCTTAACTCAGCTGTGTATACAGGCATATGAAATCATCTCTGTCTTAAAACAATTTACATTCTTTTTTTTTACCCATTAAATCTCCAGATAACGTGTTGATTAAAACCATGAACTATTGGCAAGGTCATTTTTGAATGCCAGAATAAAAAACTATTGAAAGAAATATTTTGCTGCTTTAAAATGTATACAGTTGTACTGCTTTTATACCATCTTCTACTTTATGCATGCAATTCCCCCATGTCCCTACAACCTTCAGTCCCCTCCCCCAAATCCCTCTCCCCTCTCTAGATATATAGATATGGGTATGTAGGTATATAAATATTGGGTATATTCTTATATGAATATGAATTCACGCACACACTCACACAGAAACAGAACCCCCTCAACATACACACAGAATTTTCATTAATTGGGTGTATCTCTTCTCTTTCAAGAGATTTTCTTTATCAATGTTGGAATGTCCATTGTTCTTGTTGTTCATGTCTTGTTAAGGCAACTCTATTGTTGAGAATTTCTGAGTGTTGCTCATTCTGTCCTCTTATGAAAAGAGAAAGACCTCCCTAGTTCCTGTGGCTGCAACAGAAGATGGAGTCAGGCAGTGTGTTAGAGACTATTAGCTGTAAATTTGAATTTTGTTTATATGTACAGCTATGAAAAATATCTTAAATATCTTTAGGGTTTTAATTATTTCTAATTAAATTTATGTTGAAAATTGGATGCTGTGTTTATGTATACTAATTTTTGATAGGTATCAATTGTTGAATGTATTTTCAGACTTATTTTTAATTATGAGTAATGAAAATATGTGGATGTGAATGAGGCGGTCTACAGAGGATAGAAGAAAGTATTGGAAATCCCAGCACTTGACTGGGAGTTACAAACAAGATGTGAGCTGCCTAATAAGGGTTTTTAAAAGTTGGACTCAGATCCTCTGTGAAAGCAGTACACGCTCTTATATCTAACATCTATTCAGTAACAGTTACTGAAAAATTTTTAAATAAATAACAAACAATAAAAAACAGTATATGGCATTCTCCATTGTAACAGCCAACATATTTCATGGTAAAATAGCATTGATTTCTCACAATTTTTTTTATTTTCCATAATTTGATAACTATATGTCCTTTGAAAGAATGACCTTTTTAAATAAGGGAAGACATTATGTGAGTCTCTGAAGGTGTTTTTAATTCCAAGGATCAAATAAGTTTGTCCAGCCATATAATTGAGCTGTATGAACAATTAATTCCTATCTTAAATTATTTTATCAGTAGTAGACTTTAGTGCTCAGTCAACATTTGTCATTTAATAATCAGTAAGGAGTAATAGCAACACAAGTCAGTAGTCAGGTATAACTAATGGAGGTTTTGCAGATGACATATCAAGCAGCATGGCCATCTTTCTTTGCACTTTATGCTATAATTCAGTTTGCAAACATGCCTGCCTTTCTCCTAGCAAAGGTGTTTGCATTTTATGTGACTATGTCAGTATTTACGATCATTTCTTGGGGCATAGAGAGAGTGCATTAGATTTTCCAGGTGGAAACTCTAGTTGCCCAGAAGCATATAATCTTTAAACTGACTCCAATGCAACATTTTTATAATTGGCTTACTGTACACCACCATTGTTACTGAATTTAGTAATCATTTGTGAAAACCACACTACAGTTTATAAGATATTTTCTTATCTTTAGATTTCTAATTTCTTGCATCACAAAACAAAATGAGAACATCAATTACAGCAAAACTGTTGGTAAAGCTGTTAAGAACCATAAACAGATAGACAGTGGATTACTCATCTTCCAGGAAGCCAGCAAAGACATTAGAAACTGAGGCCATGGAGTCCTAACCCTTACCTGAGCAGATAGATGGAAGGATCAGAAGTTAGAGGTTCATAGCTTACCAAACAGCTTTGGAGCAGTGTTCAGAGGGATGATTTGCATTAACGCTGAGACCATACTAATTCAGTGGAGGAAACTGTTAACGGATAAAAACAAAATCTCCAGTTTTAAATAGTTACACTTTTACAAACACTAGAAAGTACACGATATTTATGCTACAGGAGAAAATCTCCATCTGTTTATTATCATACTAAATCAGATGTTTTTAGACATTACATAATGGCAATTAAAAATAACTAGTTTTTTTCCTCAAACCAGTGAAAATAGAATCTCTGATACAAAGCATGACTGTTTCCATTCCCTCGTAACTCAAATACAGGAACATGAAAGCTCAGACACTAAGCACTTTTCTTTTTATAAAAACTCAAACGTAAATTTATTTTCTACCGTGGAATAGCAGCAGCTAATGGCCATACATAATGAGCATACATTGAGATTCAAAACTGAAAGTGAATATTGGGACTGTAGGAGCTGAAGTGGTTTGCAGCCTCATAGGCTGAACAACACTATCAACCAACCAGATCCCCTCCCCCCATGTTCCAATGAAATAAACCACCAACCACACAGTACACAGGGGGTACCTGTGGCTCTGGCTCGATATGTAGCAGAGGGTGGCCTTATCTGGCTTCAATGGGAGGGGAGCCCCTTAGTCCTGGGGAGGTTTGCTGACCCAGGGTAGGGGAATGCTAGGGAACTGAGGTAGGAATGAGTGGGTGGGGGAGCACCCTCATGGAGCTGAGGGGGGTGAGGTGATAGGGGGCTTGTGGAGAGGAAACTGGGAAGGGGGATAACATTTGAAATATAAATTAATAAAATAACCAATAAAAAGTAAATGGTTTGTTTAATAGAAGCAATACATGAAACTTCTCTTTCTATCTCAAAAGAAAAATGCTGTTGTAGTCAAAACCCACTAAAGCAATTACTCAATTTAGATGAGTATAAATTTAATGAAATGTGTTCATTATCTTGTAGCTCTTTCTTCAGATACACAGGAAGTTCACTGATCATCCAAAATGATTTTCATTGCTGAAATTGATTGTCCTGAGTGGCGCAAAAGATTCAACTAAATTAATTTTCACCATAAGATAAACATAAAATTATCGATTTTTAGAAGCTTTTGTATATAATGTTCAACTGATACATTTTAACAATAAAAAGCAAAAGTTAAAATAGAAACTGAAACGAAGTATTTCTGTTTGAGCAGAAAGATCTGTAGTATTTTCCAAATTCTGAAATATACAGCTACTAAACACAGTTCATGTTCACTAGAACTGGAAAGTCTGAAGGACTTTGCTAACTGCATCCTAATCTGTTATTTTTATGTGATAGTGCACAAATATAACCTTTTGATTAAAATGTAGGCCTTTTTATTCTATATTAGGTCTATGGGACAGTGAAGATTTAACCATTTTCATACACAACTAATGTACTTCATGAAGCAGGGGTTAACAGCAGATTGACTGTTTTAGTTTGCATATCAGCACTTTTTTTGTGCTTAGGTAACATAAATAATCTTAATATTTTGTTCTGTACTAACTGCTTCTGATTTATAAGTCATAACAGAAAATGAATATCCTATGTAAATTTTATGAACAAATATATATCTAATTATAATTTGTTGAATAGTAAAAGTAAAATAAAAAAGAATTGATTTTTGCTAAATTAAGTACAATTTTGGTTATCTGAATTCTTTTATTCAAAAGCATTTTGGCTAATATTTCTACAAAGGCAGGCATACTGCTTTGAATTATGAGGCACATACTATAAATAAGGCAGTGACTATACATTTCCAAATTTTTATACTGTAACAAATTAAAATATTTCCCCATGTTAGCTTTTTGTGTTTTAAATTTTTGCTTATACGCATGCTCAACATTGCATGATATTTCCTTATATTATGGCTCTGACAAGTTAACAGGAGTAGTAGGTTGCATGGAAAAAGTAAAGTCTGTCTGGTAGCTCCCAGATAGACCCATTTTTCTGGAAAAATAAACCACAATAGTTGCCCTCTCAATGTCTCCATTACAGAAGAAGTTGGAAATGTGTCTGGTTGGGATCTATTATATGGTGACTTTCACTAGAATTGCTATGACATTTCTGACTCTCAGGGATTTTGTTGGTAACCTGTGTGTACAAATGATCTATTCAAAGATATACCCTGGGGTCCTTTTGAACATTCCTACATGAAAAATTGTAGTCTTGACAGTTACTACCGCTTTCATTGGCTAAGTGTGGTAAAAGAGTGACACCTGCAAATTCCTGGAATATTGCAACCTGCGAGCTCTAGACAGGCAAATTGGTGCCTATTACAGGCAATTATAGCTTGGATTCCTGGAGATATTTTGGAATTCAGAGAAAACAGCTGTTGTTGCCACTGTGAGTTTCAAAACTTCTTCCAGGGACAAAAGTGACATTCCTGACTTCTGAAAAAGACAAGTTGTCTTTCAATTATTTTATCTTGAATAAGTTATATGGCTTCCTGAAGGCAAGATTAGCTAGCTTGATATTTCATTGGCCATGATCTTCTGCATTTTATCCTGATGGACTGTCTGTCTTCATCTGTAATGAGAAAGGATTCCAAGGCAATTTTCCCCTTTCTTGTATGTGCCTTCTGGTTAATAAATTTAGCAATGGTTTTAACTCAAGAGTGCAGTTAATATATTGTTTAAGACTCTAAATTGCACATGACACATTTTCTACTACCAAAAAGTGGTATTTTCAGTGCGTTGGTTCACCGTGCAGACACTTGTTATGCGTATTATTACAAAGCAGGGACAATAATTATTCCCTGATTCATGCTTACATTAGATTTGGTACTTGGGAATGCAGTTTAGAAGCTTGTAAATCTTCTGGTAGTCACTAAAATATCTCTTTCACTTAATAACACTTAATCCTGCTAATATTTTTGGCTAACATAAATAATGAAAATTACAGAAGAGAAATTTCCTGATTCTGACTTAAAGGCTGATCCTTAAATCATTTACCTATTTGTTTTGCTGGATTTATTGATCCAGATCTTCCAAGAATTTTTGTTTAACTTTAGTTCACGTGAGATATAATGGCTGTCTACCTTTGTTCTCCTTATTTTTCATACATGTTTATTATACTCGAATATCTTTAGTTTTTGATCTTGAACTTTCTGATATGCTATTTCAGTTGGAAGGTATTTGGGGTAATTTTGTGTGAAAAAAAACAATTTTTAAGTGTGTGTTTAGATTAAACAATAAATCATGTTTAGATAAAATGAAATAATGAAAGGGCAAAAAAATGTTTTAGTCCCCTTGCTAAATTCCTTTCCTATTGTGGACTGCTACTCTGTCAACTAAATAACTGAGGACGACAGTCTGTAATGAGGTGAGAACACTGGTGGTATTAGCTGCTTAGCATAAGGCTATGTGATTATGGCTCCTCTGAGCACAACAGCTTTTATATATATTTGAATCTCATTTACGAGCCCCACCGTACAGCACATTTCCTCTTAATGCCTTGTTTTTCCAGTCAAGTATTACTTGGTTGGTAAAAATACTTTACAAAGACCTTTTCTCGCAGGTCATTTTTCTGGTGTTGATATGCAATGATTCCTCCTATCTTTAATTTCTTCGAAATACCCAATGTTACAGAAAATGGAAGTATTTAAGAATTCTAAATGTGTTTCTGGGTCAGGCAGTTGTTGGGTCATGTAGTTCCACACATATGTTAACTACAAAGCCATACTGTTGTAAGAAACCTACAGAATAATCTGTGCTGCCCGGGACATGTAGGCAGGCCTTGATCTAAAGGTGTCACACTACACAAAGAGCTAGCTTTTTGGAATGTGGTTTATCTGCTGCAGAAAGTGAAGAGTTGGTTGACAGGGTTGAAACCTATGGCTCCAGACAGTCTAGGCACTTTAATTTGGGTTCTTAGATCACTAAGCCAAGTCCTTTAGCTCTCAGAAACTGTATTCATATACAGATAACTATTATACCAATCAACTTGACATTCTAGTAATAAGAACGTCACCAAGCTTTTCTTGTACCTTTAATTTTGTTGCTGCTTAATCTCATCATGTGTGTCAGCTTGAATCAAGACTGGCCCTTCCTTTTTTTCTTCTTTACATTCCAGTTATTAGCAATTATAAGTAATTTGGGTTTGTTTCCACCTACCTTTTTGACTACATTCCAAAAAGATATTGTAACTGCATTTGACAAAATATTTTAATGTTCCTTTATCTATGAAAACCTGAAAAAAATCAAAGAATCAATTGCAGTGAATAATAGTCCCTGGGCACTGATATCTGTCGGGAGTTGGCTTACTCAGTTTTTCTATTTCCAGACTTCATTTGAGGAAAATATATATTTTATTTACTTTTAAATTCTCCTAATAAAATAAGTTTGTTTTAGATTTATTTAGTAGGTTTGAAATGAGATGCAGGCCCAGTGTAGTGGTATATAATTTGATACTAGCACTTAAGATGCAGCCTAGTCTACATATAGTTTTATGCTACCCATCGATACCTAGTATGATGCTGCCACAAACAAACAAACAAACAAGCAAACAAACACAAATAACAACAAAAAAGATGTAACTTTCTGTGCAGCTAACATGAAGACATTTTGTAATCTGACACCTAATATTAAAATTATAGTTTTTTCTATTAAAATAGGTAATAGATTAACATGCAGCCCTATATAATATTTTCTCAAAAAGTTGACTCATTGTTCATCAACCTCTCTATGAAATTATGATAGAAATAATGGGGTTAGGATCACAAAATGAAAACAGATTTTGGTATTCGTTTCCAAGCAAATATTCAGAAATGTATTATATATCAGTTTCTATGTCAAGTGATAAAATGAGGTTTTGGAATGACTCAGCATGTAGGAGAATTTGCCATGGAAGCCTTGTAGCCAGAATTAGGTACCCACTTAAAACAGCTCTACATAGAAGTGTGCACCTACATTCCAGCACTTCTATGGAGAGATGGGGTGGGGGTAGAAGAAGGTGAATTTCCCAGGAAGCATATGGGCAGCTGGTGGGAATACAGAGAGCAACAGAGACAAAAAGGGGGCCTCTGGTATGGAAAAGTATGAAGGGAACTGAATACTGAATGCCGTGTTCTAACCTCCACATGTGTTAGCTACACCCATTCACATGTGAAAAATAATATAAATTAAGCTTGGAAAAATGAAATGAATCACTACATTTAATGAAAATGAACCACTACATTTAATAATAGTAATTATAATCAACTTGAATATATATGTGCATATGCAAACATATATATTTATGTAATAAAAAAGGAGAAAGAAAATCAAGCATTGGCAGATACTTGCTTGATCTGGTCATTTGAACTTCAGTTTTCCTAAGTATAGAATAACTGAATCGTGGCTATTCTCCCTGAGGTTACAATTCGTAGATGAATCTGTAATTAAGATTTGATTGACATAAGGAGGAGTGTGCGTCTCTTGAATATAACAATGAAGTAAAAGAAAGATTGACTTAATTCCTACATTGTAAGAACTTGATTTTCTTACTTTACATATTTAATTTTTCTACATAGTTTTCTTCATACAAATTCCTAAATATTTTAAAATATGCTTTCCCTTTAAGATGCTGAATGGACAACTGAATCACATTGTGCTCGACATTCTTGGAATTCTATAAAGAAATGCAAGAATTTGGATTGTCTGTCTGTGTGACTCCATCCTCTGACTACTCATTCTGCAGATACTTCCAGTGATCATTTCTTAAAAAATCCCCTGGAATAATCTAGTCTTGAATGACAATACAGTATTCATTTAAAAACAATTAAGTTTTCCATTTTATTCCAGGAGAATATTCCCAGCTTTTATCCTCAGAAAATATCATTATAAAAAATTCATATGTAGAGGCATATGATGCTGAATTATAGAAACACACACACACAGAGACACACACATGCACACACACACACACACACATATATATATATATATACATATACACCATGCATATATATTATATTTAATATATAAAAGAAAGGAGCCTATATTGTAGAAATCTGATTCATGTGCATTTCCTCTAAATATTTCTTTAGATATTAGGAATCAATTTACTACTTTACTGGAATTTTTTAGGCTTTCCTGTAACTCCAATAAAAGCTAATAATGACTAGACACTTAAATTATGCTTGGCATTATCTTAAGCATCTGCAATTGATCGTCTTAATCCTCATAGCAACAATACGAAGGTATTTTATTATTCTCATTTTACACAAAAGGAAATTGAGGTACAGAGAGGCTAAGTGGCCAAGGTCAAACATCTGGTAAGTGGTAAGAAGTACTCTGAGTCTCTTTTGATTGCAAAGCAATCAAAAGGCAGAGCACAGGATGTGTATCCTTAGCACTGTTTCTCCCTTTGCTTTGTTATGACCAGGATGCTATGAAACAACCTGTGTTTCTACTGTAATCTATAGTCCAGTGGTTAAATACTGAAAGAATTAGTGAATGAATGAATGAATAAAATATCTTTAATAGAACAATTTCCTTTTTACTCTATACAAAAATGTTCAGTCAGGATACTTGCCACTTGGCATTGTAGCTAAGTTATGTAAAAATAGTCAGTTTAACAAAAAGGCACAGGATAAATCTTTTCTCAAATATTTAGAAAGAAACAGCTAAGTCAACACCTTGATGTAGAACACTCAGCTTCTAGAGATATGGAGCAATAATGTCCTATTATTTAATGTTTTATATGTGGCATTTTCTAAATACAGCTATTATAACCTTAGCATGGTGTGTGCCTGGTTTACAGAATACATATATATATATATATATATATATATATATATATATATATCACTTGTCATATTTACACATCATATAGAAAGAAATACACAGAGAAATAGAAAAAACTTGTGTCTGTAAGTAGTAAAACTTTAAGCATATAGGACAGGTGGAGCATGCTACAGAATTGAGTTAATATTTAATATTGGATGTATATAAAGAGGAGACCGTAACAATTACTCTACCTCAGAAGATCATAGTTCCTGATGCCATAGTATATGGGAAAAGTAGGATCAGAGTAGAAGGATGCCCTTGGGTAAATATTGAGTTTGACTTCATCTTGCATTACATGAGATCATGTCACAGATAAGAAAGAGCGTGTTAATTATATTCACATGTCATTTTGACGATAGGAAATACTCAGAAGTGCATCACTGCATGTTGTAGTTCAGACTCTGTGCGTGATCTCTTGATACAATCAAGAGGCAGAACAGAGAGAGGGACTAGGAAGCTACTGAAGATGTAATAAAACAGCCTGTCTCTGAGAATGCCTCAGCTTCAGACGTAGTTCCTGTCTACCAGCTTTCTTTTGCTGTTCTATAATTCTCCCTACTTTAAACGCCTGGTAGCCACTTAAATTGTATTTGTTATGTATCTGCGTCATTTCTGACTTCTCCAGTAGAACAGGAAAGAAACCCTCCAGAAACGTTCCCCCACACCTGCTCCATTCTCTGTGTCCTCACACTACCGAGCATTTTAACTCAATCTAATAATAAAGTACACAAAAATTAAAGTATCTTTTGATGATATTCTTGAGAGAAAAGAATAATAGTAATGTTAGTCTTGTGAAATTTTAATTGATATATGTAAGGTAATAACACTCAAGTGTGCTCTGTACAGGATTCTCTTTGGAAATCCCCATTGTGTACATAATTCATGTAATTAATCTGGCAGAAATTCTTTAGTCCACTATACAGAGCCAAAAAGTGTTGCAAATAAGTTCCTGGGGATGTAATCTACTCTCAAAGTGTTTTACAAGACAAACAATGCACCGGTACTTAGACTGTTTACAGACAGTTGTAAGTATTGAAAAGTAATTATCAGAGATAACACTGTGTTGTTCAAAGTAGATGAAATAAAGGAATTATAGGTCCAGTTTTGTAAAGAAAGGAATATGAGACTGTGAAAATGTCAAAGAGATGGAGAAGCCAGATTTTTTGTGTATCTAATTATCCTGAAGCACATTCTTTGGAATTTAATACACAAAACATTTTAGTTAGTGGGTAAATAAGACATCAATTGCTATGTATTAGAGTTCAGTGCAAATGTCAGGACTAACACCTTCAATCAGCAAATACTGATCATATTGGTATTCTATCATGATAAATGATAAGTGTTAGTCTATAATTTTATGGTCTATCTGTAAGATATATTAAAAATAACAAAATCAAATAGCATATGACAACACATGACAGTTATTCACATATTTTTATTTTGACTAAGTGCATGTAAGTATTAATGTGCTCACCTGTCTATAGTTTTATCAGAATACAAGTGGAAAATAAATTAGACATTATTTTACATCACACATCTTGCCAAAGAAAAACAACTCACAATGTAGTGAATGGTTATTAAATTATTTATTTTTTAAAAGAGAGAAAATAGAACAAAATGCACTTCACAGAAAATAGGAATAGGTTGCTTCTTATTACAGGGTTTTATTTGGTCAACTGAACTGCCCGCTTATGTGATAATTAAGTAATGCACATAAAAAAACATCTGGGACAGTTTCTGATGTTCATTGTGTAGTAAATGGTTGAGGTGCTTGGTTAACACAAGCTTTTATAAGCATGCAGAACAAGCAGAAGCTTAGCTGCTGGTTGTGTTACAACTGATACAGATCTTAAAATGGATTAAATGTTTTTTATAATCTTGTACCAAATCTAAATACATACTCTGAAAAAACTCATAAATTCAATAGAAAATGTCACAAAACCAACCTTTGTAAACTGGATGAGAATAAGGAGGTCAGTACGGGAAGATTTTTGTGGCACTGTCTGAGATATATTTTGACATTGTCTGTAATGGCAAAAGAATTAGAAATAAGCCAAATAGCCAGTTAGAGCTTTATTCATACATTCATTCCATCAGAAATGACAGCAAAAGTTTGATTTAAGGACATTGAATAATTTTTTTCTACTGTGAATGCAGAGAAATAAAAAATTCACATTTGTAAAATTCCATTCCACACTCTGAATTTCTACTGTCATGGAAATGCTGCCATTTTAGTTAAATACAATGCAATGAAATATAGATATTTTAAAAAGTATCTTTACTAATGTTTATAGTTTATAAACATGTTATTGTTTATCAATAACTTTCTTAAATTATATAGTATAGGGATATTCAGAAGAAGGAAAGGAAGAATGGTATTTTATAAAAATGAAGTTATAGAAGAGTGGGTACTCCAAACAGCGGAAGCGGGTATGTCTTTGACATTTTTGTCTGATCATGATTTTCTTTTCTTCCTACTGGTTATCTTGTCCAACCTGGATCTGAGGGTCTTTGCTTTGTCTTATTGTGTCTTGTTTTGTTGTGTTTGGTCTTTGTCTCTTGGAGGTCTGCTCTGTTATGAGGGGAAATGGAGGAAGAGTGGATTTAGAAGAGAGGGGAGGTGGGACAGTGTAAGTGGGAGGAGTGGAAAGAGGGAAAACTATGACCAGGATATGTTGTATAAGAGACAAATTTATTTTCAATTTAAAAAGAATTACACACACACACACACACACACACACAGAATATATATTAAATAGTCTAGCCATTAATATATTAGAATATGTATTAAAATATATATTAAAATAGTCTAGCCATGTTAAATTCTTTGAACATTCTCTATTCAGGTCCACAGTTCATTTGTAATCAAGTTGTTTGTTTTCTTGACTATTTTTCTTTTTTTAAAAAAAATGATTTATAGACATTAATCCTCTTTCAGTTATAGAAGCTACAAAGATTCTCCCTCAATCCTGTGGACTTCATCTTCACTAAGATTATTATTTTTGCTGTGCAGATTGCAGATTTTTAAATTATGAGTCCCAGTTGTCAATTATAAGCCTCAATCCTTGAAGGAATGGACTCCTATTAGAAAATATGTCTGGACGGTATTGCCTTTGTTCGCCTCTAATGTTTCAGGTTTCATTTTGAGGTTTCTCATCCATTTAGAGCTGATTTTTGTGTATGGTGAAGGGCAAGGGTTTACTCTCATTCTTCTATATATTGATATCTAGTTTCTTTGACACCATTTGTTGAAGAAGCTATCTTTTCTCCAATGTATATTTTAGGCATCTTTGCTAAATAGCAGATGGTTCTGGTTATATACACTCATGTTTGGGTCTTCTACTTTACTGTATTGGTGTGTGTGGCTATTTTTATGCCAATGCCATCATGAATTTATTGCTACAATTTAATAATATACACTCAGATCTGGAATGAGAATTGTTCCAAAAAGTTATAGCAATAACCAGGTATAAATGTGGAAGAACTGCTGGCTAATTTTCAAAGGATTATCTTGAATATATTGTGATATTAACTATTACAATACAAATTTAAGATCAATAAAGTGAACTGTATACCAGTTCAGAAAAAGGGTAATTGCTCATTAATGTACATTGTTAGGAAAGCAACTATATACACAGAAAACAGTGAATGTTTAATATTGAACTAAGGAAAATTCAATTATAATGACACATAAAGTGATAAGTGCAGAATTCATTAAAAATGATTGTGAGCCAAAGCGTTTACAGAAAATAACAATATCTAAGTTGAATATCTATCTAACATGCATTCAAAGACTACTATAAAATTAGAATGCATCTAGATTGAAATAAAATTTATGCTTTTCTTTCTGGCAGTACTGATGATTGAATGTATGATCTCAATGTAGGATCTCATGCATGCAAGCTAAATTCTCTGCAAATGAGCTTCAGCACCAATCATTTATTATCATTGTAGAAAGCAAAAACAGAAACAGCGGGGAGAAGAAGTTTCATAGGTTAAATGGCATGCAATTATGAGGGTCTGAGTTGAGATTCCCAGGCAGAGATGCAAAATCCAGGCATTGTGATGTGGGACTGTCACATTATTGCTGGAAACATAGTAAGGAGGATCCTCAGAACTTCCTGGCTAGCTAGTATAGTGAATTGATGAAATCAGTCTTCAGAGATAGACTATGTCTGTGAAATAACATGCAGAGTAATCAAGAGCAACAGCCGACATCATCCTAGGGCTTTCATATGCATGCCTACTGGTAGAAATGTACATCTGCATGAAATGTAAACATATCTACTATTGAAACATACATGGAAACATAGAACTTGACATCAATACATTTCACTAATGTTACTTTGGGGAAAATAATATAGATAGAAGAAATTTCTGAATAAGAAAACACAATGCTAAATGAAAACAAAGCTTAGTCTGACAACATGACAACAAATGCAAGCATATTGGCTACGATGGAAGATCAAAAATATCATCTAATTTTAGGTATTTAAAAACAAGGGATAGTATGATAGTGTTATTGAGTAAGAGCAAATAGCTGCTGAGCAGAGGAAGGGGGAGTAAACACTTTTTGTTAGTGGAACTGAAAAGAAAGTTGCTATTAGATTTTCATCTCAAGAATCACTCCTTCAAACTGTATCTATTTAAATATTATTAACAGAGGTCTCCAGGAAGCCATTACCTTACTTATTCAAACACCAAAAATACGTGCAGAGGAAAGAGCAACATTTAGAACAAATAACTGCACAACACTAGATTTAAAAAAAAAACTCTCAAAAATATGTGATAATGAACATCGAAGGAATCAAATAATATGACCATATAGTATATAAATGTGATATTGGCATAGCAGCAAGTTTTGCTGAAAACTTGAAAAATTGACTGCTTTATTGAGAAATCATGTTACATTAAATGCACAAGTTGTACATAAATTGTTATAGTCTGATTTATATACCTCAGTCTATGAGTTTCATTATTAACATATCATTCACGATATGTGAAGTTTTAAAATACATTCCCTTAAATCAGTGATCAGAGAATGGTCTTAACTTTCACACTTTTTTCTTCAAAATTATAAAATAAGCCATGTGGGAGTTCTGATATATTGAACAATTGAAGAAAAATATTATATTTCTTTTATTCATGAGAGAAAAGGTTCACAGCTTACTGTTTCTGTAATCACCATAAGAAGAAAAAAAATAACTCATACATAGAAGCCTTATTAATGTGCTTAACGAGTCTAATGAATGCAGTAATATTATTTCTAATGAATATGTAACAGTATCCATTAAACTGTAATTTAGGATAAAATAACATTTACACTAGCAAAAGCAAACAGAGGAAGGCAAGCATGATTTAACAGAGAGTTGACCAGGCTGGATACAAGGTGCAGTGCAAGTTGAATATACAAGGTGTCATCATTAGAACTGCACAACTGACTTTCTACTTTATTCTTTTTTTAAACTCTTTTGTAAGAAACTGCATCAGAGTCAAGAAAATAATACATAAAAGTCTTCCTTTCTAGAACACGTCCTGTGTGGTTTCTCCTACCTGTTGGGTTTTTGAAACAAATACATCGTATGTACTTCAGGACTGGTGTCAATATCCCTGGAAAGTTACTCAGGAGCTGCCCCTGTGTTTTCCACATTGTCAGACTCAGTGGTCCAATGTCATTAACCACACTCCATCTAACTTTCCAGGGACCTATGAGGTAGGGTAAATGCACATGTAGGAAATAGCTTCATTTTTACCTAGACCCTCTCTGCTCTGGAGATTAGAGCTCGTCTGTCTGTCAATGTATTGCACAGTATCGGTTTTAATTTATTGTCTTTCTTAGAGGGAGGCAGATGGGAGTCCCACTTTAGTTGTTCCTACCAAGACCAAGATGTTAGCATGAAACCTGTGTCCACACACCCTGCACGGTTCATTTATGTCTTTGGAAACTGAGAAAACTCATAGCATTTTTTTACTATGTTATTTTGATTGTTTTTGTTTTTGGTAGGCCACTGTGAGTTCAGCTCTTCAATCTGATTTTTAAAAATTATTTTAATTTTATGAATTTATTGTCTATTTTGTGGTTCCTTCGGGTTCCCTTACATTCTTTTAATCCTTCCCTGTTCTTTTCCGTTCAAATTGAAAGCATAATCATGTTTATACCAAGGATGAGATGCAGTCAACAGGTTTTGAAATGTTTAATTTATATTATTTAGTGATTAAAATGTGTCCTAATTCTCTTTGTGAATGCATTTTTATTCTGAGACTAAATTTTAATAATGTATATATATTTGGTTTTAGTGTAATCATTTCTTGTGGGAGCATCAACCAGAGCCTAAGCCAAGAGAAACTTGAGAGTATCCTTGCTGCTTTTGTTCATACTTCGACTTTCAGAGCTCTCTCGCTAACCAGTGGCTTTTACCCTGTGGCATGTGATTAAAGGATTTATGGTCACTGCATTTCAGGCCTGGGCTTTTTACTGACAGTTCATAACACACTTTTACAGGTAAGCTACTGCCAGTGAATGGATTCAAACCACACTTGTGTCCATATCCTGGGGCATCACCTACATTTTTCTAATCCACTTTTTAATCTCAGTAATTTACTGAAACTTAAGCTCATTTATCTTTGCACAAGTCTCCTGGAGGTGGATTAGTAGGGACAAGTCTGTTCCTTCTTTGATTTCAGATTATTCATTTATTTTTTGATTGCAGCTAATTGATTGTCTTAAAAATTGTGTTGTAAGCCAAGATTATTGTGTGTAAATGCCTAGATCTAGGAGCCTACCACAGGAGGATGATAAGCTTGAGACCAGACTAGGCGAGGTGAACAAATACCATCTCTAAAACAAAGAAAAAGTCCTATTGCCAGTGGGAGTGTTGGTCTTTCTAGTTGTGTGTCTATCAAGAGAAGCAGAAACATTGTACTGCATTTTCCTGATTCTGGTTGTTAAACTGTTTTTCCCCCCAGAAAGATGGGAGGATATCATAAATGAGAAGCTCTATTCCTAAAGTTCCTGACCTTCCTTCATAATTTCCCATGACCAACCAACATCATTTCCAATTGTTACTCTTCCCTGATGACCAACTATGAGCTAAATATCTCCTTATTTGGTGTCCAGTTCTGTTCAATCATTAGTAGTCCCAGTTGATACTTATCCCTATTTGAGTGTCTGATGCTCTGCAGTGTAACTTGGGACCAGTACTAGAGAGAGGGAAAGGTGTGTCAGGCAAAGCATATGGAATCATATGTATAGCTGTCACGTAAAAAAAAATTTTTTAACAAACAATGAAAGTAGAAATCTGTTAATTCAGATATAGCCAATCCTGAGCCTCAAGGTCCTTGCATCCTGACTTAAGATGGTAAAGTCCCATGAGGTCCTTGTGTCCTGACTTAAAGTAACAAAGTCCCATAACTTTCAATTCTAGTCCAGGTTTTCCTTCTTTTCCTCCTACGAGAGTTCAGAATGGTGCCAGGAAAATGCCTAACTTTCATACTGAATTTATGATAAATAATTATGAAACTGGAGTTTTTACTCTGAAACATACCAGCAACTTAGAGAAATAATCACTAAATTTCATAGCTTCTCTAGATCACAGTATTCTATGTCTTCAGCATTTGCTGCTTTAGGTTGTGTTGATGGCTGCGTTTGATCCTACTTCATGATCCTACTTCTAGTGCATGCTGAGAACTATCAACTCTTTATCTGACGTTAATGATGGGATGTCCTAACTCAGAGAGTGATTGGCTATTCCCACAGCACACTCTTAAGAGCAAAAACTGCCTTTAGATGCCCACAAGTTTGAAAGAAGATGCTTTCATTAGGGCAAGACTTTTTGGAGTGGGAAAATCTTGGATTTTGGCAGCCCTTGTACAGGCAAGTGGAGAAAAGGATTCGTTGCGAGTTGGAAATCTGAAATGGATTTTATCAGACTGCTCTACTCACTGAACATAGTGACTCATTCAGAGCAAGACCTCAAGATCTTCAGAATCACTGTTTACCTCTTACAGATTTCTGTCCACCAAGACTAAGATCATATTCTTGTTTTACTTACATATTCTGTATAGAAAATAAAACTCTCTTAGTCTTCAATTTGATTCTAGCCTAGACATCAAATATCCTAAATGGAAAACAAGTTTTTCTGTTAAGATATATTAAGATATGCTTAATATCTGTGTTAGGGTAACTGTTGTGGTGATGAATCTCCATGACAAAACTAAGCAAAACAAAAAACTTTCCTAAGGAAAGATTTATTTTGCTCAGAGTTCCTTATAACAGTCTATCATCAAAAGCAATGAAGGCAGGGCCTCATACAGAGTTGGAAGCTGGATTCAAGACCTGATGCAGAGGCCACAGAAGAGTGTTGCTTACTGGCTTGCTGTCAATGGCTTACTCGGCCTGCTTTTTTATAAAACCCAGGACCAACAGTCCAGGGATGGTACCACCCTCAATGACTTGGGCCCTCCACATCCATCATTGTAAGCATCCTTGTAAGCACAGTCACCTGATACAGCCTCAAGGAATTAAATCTCGTTAGTTGGAGGGGCCACAGCAAAACTCAAGCTGTGGCAATTTTTTGATTACAATCAGAAATTTAATGCCTTTATCAAAACCAGAATATAATGGCAATTGCCAGGATCAATACAGTTATAGTTACCAGGAGATAATGACATTGGCAAGATATCTATACAGAGCACACAAGATTAATGCAGAAGATCAATTGCCCTGCCAAGCTTCTTTGTTTTCTTGACATTCAAGGGAACATACAGACAAATACAAAGCAGTCCAAATACTTCACTTGCTGAAAGAGTACATTGGATTTTCAGGACCTGGACGGCATATCGGGCCCCAGGAGCTGTGAAAGAATGCTAACCTGAAAAGCCTATGAGCATACCTCTCAAGGAAGCTAGGCCAGACCAATTCCAGGTCCCCTGAAAATCACTAATTACTCTTAATTGCTGCAGGAAAATTTGCCCTGTGCCTCAACTGGGGAGCATAGTGAGGTGTCCCTGGGGGCATGAAAACAGGAATGCTTTTCCTGTTTTATGCCATAACAAAAATGGAGGGCCTAGCCAGTGCTCTGTTGGAGAGCATGCCCAGGTGGTATAGATGGGGAAGAGCAGGAGGCTGTTCGACTTGGCTACCACCTAGGCCCAAGTCCAGGACTTGGATTGGATCCAGCCAAAAATCTACATCATCTATGAACTGTTGGAGTATGCAAAAGGGTCCATCTTGCTGATCCAGCACTGGAGCATCTCCATGATGCAAAGCAACAACAAGATAACCGGAAGGACTCCTGGTGAGGATCCAATATTGATGGTGTGACAGAAGTCAGAGACCCCAATTCAGACCCACGCCTCATTGAAAGATGCATTTGCAATTGAAGTTCTGGACCAGAAGGATCTATGTCCTGTGGAAGACATTGTGACACACAAAGCTTCCATGGTGAGACACTTTGCATATGTTTGTTTGGTTTTGTTTGTTTCTATTTGTGTATGTTTTATTTTCTTTGTGGAGGCAAAGTTGCAAGGGAGGAGAGTAGATACCAGGAGATAAGGAAATGAATGGGACTGGGGTGCATGATGCAAAACTCACAATGAATCCATAAGAAGTTAAACAGAAACTCCCTCCAGCCTGATCTTATAGGAGCATTTTCTTCTCGGATGATTTTAGCTTGTGTCTGGTTGACAAAAAATCCTATTCAGCCCATACTGCGTGTTGAGTATGTCTTTTATGCAAATAATTTTGCTTTGTTTTCAATGACTCTTTGTCGTAATTATAAGTCTCACTGTGAGCATGTGATCTTTTTCCAGCCCATTACTCCCAGAGATGTCCTCACAGGTCTGCCCACAGGTGTTCTCAGTCAGTAAAGTGCTCATCTTACAAGCCCAAGTACATGAAATCAATACTCAGAATTTCTATAATAATGTTAGCTATGGTAGTATACAGTTGTAGTCACAGTGTTTAGAAGGTGGAGAGAGTAAGATGCCCCAGACTAACTGGGCAGCCAGTTTATCCCAATTAGTAAGCTGTAAGAGAAATCTCTTCAAAAAGATGTGCATGATGTTCCTAAGGATGACACCTGAGGATGACTTTTGACCCACATTCACACTCTCACACAGGAGCATGCATAATATGCACGTGCACGCACACACACACACACACACACACACACCATAACAATTCAGAATAAGGAAAAGTATTTTAAAAACTTGTACCTTTAAAAGTAATTTAGTCAGCCATGCATTCAGTAAATATTTTCATGGAGTAAAGATTTATCTAATCTATTACACAGACATTATTGAAAACCCTTCATGTGGTTATTATCCTCCAGTCAAAGTGAACTGTGAGGTGAATTAGTTCAAGAAGATACTATTAGAAAGTATTTTCGGGACTGAAGAGATGACTAGATTCAATCTCTGTCACCCACATGGCAAGTCATAGCTGTCTGTAACTTCACTTCCCTCATACCAATGCACATGAAATGAAATTGAATAAGTTTTTTAAAAAAGAAAACATTTTCACCATATTCAGGATGAACTTGGAAGACTGTCAATGTCCACACATAAACTATTGTGATAAATATTGCCAGTCATTGTGCATAGGGGCCATGATGTATATAATTAGAAACACATCCTGGCACAACACAGTAATGCTAGAGTTTCAAACACTATTAATATCACTAAATATACCCAATAAACTATGTGGTGGCATTTAATTACACATCAACTCAGTGAGAACTGATTTTCATACTTAGTGATATCACTTATAATTAGTATGATCTTGTATAATTCATTTAAATCTTCTTGGCCAAAGTTTATCTGTAAAAAGCATTGAGTCCTTTAGATATTTTCTGCAGCTAGATTTCTTTACTTCAATGACAAATATTTCTAAATTCTTCATTGTTACAATAGTTGGTTGTCAGATATATTGTCAAATAAATGTAACTAGTTTTAAAGTAAAATTAAGTATTCATTAATTTATGGAAGGTGTTCCAAATGCTGCATTCGACTTACGCAGATAAACTTCTACAATTCAAATTATGCTACTTTTCAGAAGACTCTAAGGAGTTTCTGTGTGAAAACAAGAACAAATCCTGGAATATAAATTAACAAACTCCGTTACTGGATTTTTTTTTTGAACAGTGGAGTTAAGCCTTTGTTTTTAAACTCAAATTTCTAGTTCTTTTCCAACTTTCTTTCATGTAATATAACAAATTTAGAGGGCATAGTACCAGGCACCAGAATTGGTATTTTCTCTTTAAATTTAGCTAGTATTATTGTACTAAAAAGTCATACGTTCAAGAAATCCTTTAATCTGTGTTTATATCAACATTAAAATGTGCATGCGTAGCACTAGAGAGAGTATAGGCTTGTAAAGTAAGGAAAGTTTCTTCATTTTTTCAGTTGTTGTCCATCATTCACTGAGTGGTTAACTGAAGGAAGTGGCTCAGTGTTATCTGACTGTAAGCCATTCAGGTTCCTTTGTTATGGTGTCTTGTGTTAGCTTAAACAGTATGGTGGAGACTGGAGACGAATAGCCCCGCATAATTGATGGCAGTGCTCACTGCAAGTTTGCAGTTAGTGTTTTTGTAATGTTAAGTCTGTCTATTCTATGCTTACTTAGTTCTTGTTCCCAGACACTGCACATTTCTGGACTGAGTCTGAGCTGTTCTTTCTAATATGGTCTTAGAAACAAGGAATGAGGGCATATGCAATACTCATGCGTCGATCTGAAGTCTCTGAATTACTGTGTGGAATTCTTGGCAAACTGCAAAGCCTTTGAGCAAAAGGATGGATTTCAGATCAGTCTTTCACTTCCTAATTTGTCTTCATACTAGAGACAAAACCATGTGGATAAAATTAGGGAATTTAGACTATTAGAGCAGGCACTGTTCTGGAACAGAAAGCATAGTATACTGTAGATGCTCCTCTCAGATGTGATATTGGCCAGGAGCCTTACTGAAATTAAAGTGGAAAAGCCCAGTCAAAACCATAGACATCTGATGAGTCTTTACTCTTAGTCTGTTCTTTATACATTCACGCATCTTTCCTTCTTCATCTCCCCACACTCCCGTGTCTCATAATATGACTTTTTTAGAGATGGAGTCTTTTATAGAAGTAATAACATATAAATGATGTAATAAGAGTAGTCTCCAATATGAGATTTGTATTTATTAAAAAAAGGGACATTGGAGACAGATGCTAAGTTGAAAGACACGTGACCGTAAAATCTGGAATAGAGATGACTTGTCTAGAGCCAGGGAATGTCAGAAATCATAAGAAATACCCCAAGGCGTAGGCAAGAGTTGTAGACCTCGGAACTGAACAAAAACTTCCAGTGCCTTGATTATAAGGCTTTTAGTCAACCCCCGTATGTTATGAATTTTTAATGAAACTACCACTTCGCTGTTCTGAGTTGTAGCTGTCCTAGAAAACTGGTATAGCATCACCATGACACTTACGTAATATATGCAGAAGATTTTTGCACTTGTTTATCAATGTATCAATGTATTATCAATATAGGCATATGAAATTTCACACACACACACACACACACACACACATACACACACGCGCGCGCGCGCGCGCAAAAATATGAAAAAGGCCAGAAAAAAATGTATCAGTGGTAGAAAATAACTGCTTGGATTAATTTTTATCACTTTAATTTTGAAAATAGCAAAAACATGGGCATCTAGCAATTAAGAGGTAATTGTTGTCTTGTTGCTTAATTAAAGAATATTGTAAAAGATACACTGTTTAGTGATTTTATCATTGTGTTAAGATTCTAAAATGTCTTTTTATAATTCTCTCTAGAATACATTAGTCATTCAGTATGGGATCTTAATAAAAGGGTTGTAACAGACAGGACAGGAATAGGTTGATTATTGGCACAGCAGTATACGTTCAAACAGTAAACATTTAATGCTTTTTAGTTCCTTGTATCAGTGTAACTTATACATTTTTCCTTGGGTTACCTTAATCTAAAAAATAATCCAAAGCAAATGCATGATAAATCTGGTAGTCTGAACATAGTCATACAGTAAGTAATCTAGAAATTTACACCTGATACATTAAAATGATTATCTAATATGACAGAATTTTTCTCTCGCTCTTGCTTTCTCCTATGCCTTTCTGCATCACTTCCTTTTTCTTGTCTCCGTCTTTTATGCAGAACGATTATATATATATATATATATATATATATATATATATATATATGATAACACATAGACACACACAGATACACACACACACACAGATCTGGGTAAAGATTTATATATGCATTTGTATGTGTGCATGTCCATGGGTGCATGTCCGTGTGTGCATTGTTTGTGTGTGTGTGTGTGTGTGTGTGTGTGTCTGTGTGTCTGTGTGTCTGTGTGTCTGTGTCTGTGTGTCTGTGATGCTTCTCAACCTAGAACACTTCAGACTTTATGATACATATGAGATGGGTTCCAAGACTGTCTTCTGTTCTTATAATTATCTTTGAATCTGGTTCCAGATGTAGGACTTCTAAATCTCTTAAAATCTCCAGTGTGATATTCTTGTATGGTGATTCTTGATGGGATCTTGATCACTGTAAAGACCAAACCATGAAGAGAAGAAGCTTAGGATATGCTGCTGTACAAAGAAATTACCGGCAATATAACTGAACTAGAAATTCAAGTCTGCAAGTATAGGACTTGGTTCCCTTGGGTCGATGACTATATTTTTGGGCTAAGAATGTGGTTTCACCTAGATTTCTTGGATCATATATGATGTCTTTATCATGCACAAGTAAGTAATTGTTTCCTTGATTTCTGTGTTCCATCTTAGAAAAATCACTAAACATTATGAGATTTGTTGTAAAGATAGAACTGTAGCCAGAAGAGAAATGTCTGGGTAATCTGACTTGCCACTGTTTAGTATTATTGCCTGTAGTGGAGGTCAGTATTCTGGGTCTAAGTGTTTAACTATCATCAGGTATCTTGTGTCATAATAAAATTGTAAGATACCCACTTGGGAACCAGATTGTTGGAGAATTTATTAATATGCGAAAACCATACATTTAATATAAAACAAATGTCTAGTGAAGAGTGGAAAAGTTTGCTTACTCAGCAATTTCTGCATACAACTATTAACTATGCTTTAATATTACCCTAAATACTTTGTGCCTGGGACTGTTTCAAAACAGCAACTTTATACCAGATCCTGACTCTGTTTCCCAGACAAGAGGCAGAATGATTATCCAATTCCTTGTTGCTTGTTTGTTTGTTTTTCTCACTTCTCTTTGATGATCTGCTTTTTGTACTTAATATGGAAAGAGGCTGTTTTGTAAATACAAACTGAAGAAAAATGTAGCAGAGAGAGAGAGATCTGATACAAGTGACGGTAAGAATAAAGTGTCTGAAAACCTTGTTAAGTGAAGACTGACAAGTTAGTTGTTGGAGAACCCACAAAAGAAACGAACATTAAGAGGTGTCGACAAAACACTAAGAGATATAAACAATGGCTTCCAAAAAATAATGATGATGAAGATGAGCGAGTTGACAATGGCTTCCAAGTAGTAGCAATGATGAATTTGAGCTAAAGTTTCTGTTCTCCTGATATTAGGATAAAAAGCACCAATAGAGCAGGGTACAATTCATATTAATATTCACTTTTTACATGTTTCTGTCTTTTTACATTTCCAGTCTGCTTTAGAAAACGCTTCTGAATTTTTCTGTTTCTATAAAAAGTGACTAGGCAGATTAGTCTCTTTCTAAAACCAAAAGTGGGAGAAGTTGGGATAGAACATAAGCCAGTTACACAAACAAATCAACCACTATCAGAAAAGCTTTCTACTGTAGCAGACAGGAACAAACACAGAGACTCGCAAATGGATACCTTGGATACAGCTTCTAGGCTAGGGACGCAGCCCTATGTCCATTTTCCCCCTTGATTACTTAAGTGAAAGACCTTGGGACACCCAGTCCTAAATGTACATCTCCATCAAATTCTTCCTCTTAGGGGTGTAAGGAAGAGGGCTCAGAAAGAGTGTAGGAGTGAGAGGGCTAGAAGACACCAAGAGATCAAGGCCTTCCATGAACTCAAAGACCCTGAGACAGCGTATGCAGGACCTGCAGTGTCTGGGCCAGATGGGGTCTAGTGCTGAGAGGGAATGTAGACGTAAACCTCCATTTTTAGCTCAATTGGTAATTGCACGCAAAGGAAAGCTTAGTATCCTCTAGTAGAGTCTCACTAGGTATTCAAATCATATTTCAGTAAAGGCTCCATGCTCAACAATAGATGGCCAACATAAAATGGGTGGTATTTTTGAAGGTTTTGGTCTCACATTAATTTAGGCGATGATATCATTCCTTCTAGGCTCTGCCCCACAGTTACTTGACAACGGCCATGTGTGCCTGGCTTACTACAAAAGGGGCTGTTTGCCCACTCCTCACTCTCTTACTTATTGCCCCTTCTCTACCTGACCCTTCTCCCCTTCCCCCAACCCTCTCTCTCCACGGGTTTCTGTTGCCCCTCTTTCTCTGTCTTTACTCCCTTCCCCACTCCACTTCCCAAGCCATAGATAAACTGTATTCCACATATTGGCTGGTATCTCATGGGGAAGAGAAGCCTCAGCCTCAGCCTCAGCCTCAGCTCACTGAGGTAACCCTCTCACCTTACCATATCTGGCTTTACAAATATATCCTTGACTCTTTCTTTTTTATAGAAAAAGCAACAGTTGGTGTTTGTTTATTTACTGTTTTGTCTTTTCTAACAAATCATTTCCTCATATAGTATAGTTTCCAATCTGCTTTTGTTTCCTTGAATGCAAAAATATTTGTATCAGTCTCTGTGTGTATATCTTGTGGATTTTCTTTTCTTGTTTTGTTTTCCATTCTGGTTTTGTATTTTATTTTAATTATTACTTAGATGCCTGTTTGTATTCTAATGAGAGAAAGGAAGGACATGGATGGGGTGGATGGGGAAACAGGAATGATCTGGAATGAGTTGTGAGAGGGGAAACCATAACCAGAAAATGTTATAAGAAAAATTATTTTCAGTAAAAAAAAAAAAAGAACTAAAAAAAGAAAGTGAGAGAAGTATAACCTGTAACTGAGCATTTTTAGACAGTCCAATGCAGGGGCCACCCCTCTCCCCAAAGTTGATATAAATCACTCAGAAAAAGAAAAAGAACATATTCTTCTACATACATGTGAGATGGAAAAGAGTAGGACATAGTCACATTTCCAACAAACATGGACACACATGTTTCCCCATTCCTTCTTTTACTGCCATGTCCTTCCCTCTCTCCATTCTTTCTCTCCTCCTATCTTTCTTCACTTTTATGGGTTTTACCTTTGTCCTCATATTGCCTCCTCTCCCTGCCCCCATTCATGTCTTCCTTTCTTCTGTCAGATATCAGAATATATGCTTTCAAAGCAGAGTTACTGTTCAAAGACACTGGAATTTCCTAACTTAAAAAACCATTCTTTTAATCCCAGAAACATAATGTATCCTCTATGCATTTTCTATATCTGCTCATTTGAGTTAAGCATCTAAATTCCTGGTCCTGGTGAGAATGCCTCCAAAGACGTGCATATATATTTCTGGCAATAATGGAAAGCAGATGTCTTTAGTTAAAACTTTTAGTAGAGGCTTGGTGTTCACTGTCAAGAATGTTATTGTTCTTACAATAGCAGAATGTACCATTTGTGTTTCTGTAGGAAATCTGTGCTTTGTTTAAATTCTGTTTATCTCAGACATTGTTAGAGATGCTGTTCTTTTAACAAATACTAACAGTTTTCTTTCCAGTTTCAACTACATAGACCATGAATAGCTCATTGGAAAATCAACTCTGTTTCTTTACTTTTGCCTTTGTTCTTCTCTTATTAGGGGAGTGGAGTTAGTAAATTTCCTACATCAGAAATAGTAAGGGGAAATCAATATACTAAGACTGCTTAATGATATAACAAGGTTCATCCAACTGGTCATCCACTTGGTCCCAAGTTCATTGGCCCATGGATCTTATAGGCAGAAGTTATTAATTCTTACTAGGAATTGCAGAAATACAGGATATGGTTTTGTGTTCCTGTTCATATAGAACATCCACAGGCATGATTACCAAATTGATATGCTCTTGGTATGTAACTGTCCTGTTCATACAGAATATCCACAGGCGTGATTACCTAAGTGGTATGCTCTTGATCTATAACTAATTGTCCATTTTCTCTTGAATGCTTAGGACCCTTAGTATGAGGTAATATTAAAGCTTAAACTATATTGGGAGAATAGTCACTTAAATTATAGAGATTGTGGGTATTAAGATTTTTTAATAAGACAAAAATGGAAAATGAATCTGGCAGTAGTTGTGGAATGGATGTATATGATCAAAATGCATTGTATGAAATTCTCAAATAATCAATAAAATCCCAGGCTTTGTCAGCAGAAGTATAGCTATAGCCATGTCTGTGGAATATGGTTGTCTGCTGTATATTCTTCCTACCAAAAGAGGGAATTCTCTTAATACAGTGATAAACTAGTGTCTTAAAATTTAGACTATAACTCTATGATGAAAGCATCAAATCTGAGATTAAATCTCTAATCATCTTCACTAGGGCTTCTTTATCTTTTAATTCGATATTTATTCATTTACATTTAAAATGTTATCCCCTTTACTGATTTCCCTTCCAAAACCCTCCTATCTCATGCCCCTACTCCTGCTTCTGTGAGGGTGCTCCCCCATCCACGCACTCACTCCTGCCTCCCTGCCCTGGCATTTCCCTATACTGAGGCATCAAACCTTCAGAGGACCAAAGGCCTCTCTCCTCGCAGTGATGCCAGGTAAGGCCAACCTCTGCTACATATGCTGCTGGAGTCATGGGTCCCTCTATGTGTACTCTTTGGTTGGTAGAAGTTCTGATGGGTCTGTTGGTTGATATTCTTGTTCTTCCTATAGGGTTGCAAACCCCTTCAGGTCCTTCAGCCCTTACTCTAACTCCTCCATTGTGGTCTCTGTGGTCAATCCAATGGTTGACTGAGTGTATCTACATTCATATTTGTCAGGCTCTGGCAGAGCCTCTCAGGAGACAGCTTTATCAGGCTCTTATCAGAAAGCATTTCATGGCATCTGTGAGAGGATCTGGGTTTGGTGTCTGTATATAGGATGGATCCCCTGTTGGAGAAGTCTCTGAAAGGTCTTTCCTTCGGACTCTGCTCCATATTTTGCCTCTGTATTTCCTTTAGACAGGAGCAATTCTCGGTTAAAATTTTGCAGGTGAGTAGGTGGCCCCATCTCCCACCCAGGCACCTTGCCTAACCTCTGGATATAGTCTCTGCATGCACTCCCTCCCCTTTGTGTGTTATTTCAGCTGTCACCCCCTTGCAGTCCTGGGAGGCTCTTATGTTCCTGGCATCTGCGACTTTCTGGTTGCTACCTTCAGTTCCTCATCCTCCATTGCTACACAAGTCTGTTCAAATGATTGACTCTTTATTTATCATCTCCTTGTCCTCCCATTCCTTATCCTGCTCCCTCTTTTCCCCTCCCCTCCTCTCTTCCTCCCAAGTCTCTTCCACCATCTATGTGCCCTGAGTATTTCGTTCCCCCTTCTAAAAAGGACTGAAGCATCCATGCCTTCCTTCTTCTTGAGCTTCATGTAGTCTGTGAATTGTATCTTTGGTATTCTAAGCTTTTGGGCTAATATCCATTTATTAATGAGTTCATACCATGTGTGTACTTCTGTGACCAAGTTACCACAATTAGGATGATATTGTCTAGTTCCATCCATTTGCCTAAGACTTTCATAAAGTCATTGTTTTTGATAGCTGAGTAGTACTTCATTTTATAAATGTACCACATTTTCTATATCCATTCATCTGTTGAAGGACATCTGGATTTCTTGCAGCTTCTGGCTATTATAAATAAGGCTGCTATGAACATATTTTCCTCAGATCCAATTTTCTGAGGAACCTCCAGAATGACTTCCAGAGTGTGTGTACCAGTCTGAAATCCCACCAACAATGGAGGAGTGTTCCTTTTTCTCCACATCCTCATTAGCATCTGCTGTCACCTGAGTTTTTAATCCTAGCTACTCTAAATGTGTGTGGTAGAACTCAGGGTTGTTTAGATTTGCATTTCCCTGATGACTAAGGATGTTGAACATTTCTTTAGGTGTTTCTCAGCCATTTGATATTCCTCAGTGGAAAATTCTTTGGTTAGCTCTGTACCCGATTTTTAATAGGGTTATTTGGTTCTCTGAAGTCTAACTTCTTGACTTCTTTGTATATATTGGATAGTAGCTCTCCATTGGATGTAGGATTCGTAAAGAGCATTTCTCAATCTATTGGTTGCTGCTTTGTCAGTGTCCTTTGCCTTATAGAAGCTTTGCAATTTTATTAGGTTCCATTTGTCTATTCTTGATCTTAGAGCATAAGTCACTGGTGTTCTGTTCAGGAAATTCTCCCCTGTGCCCATGTGTTTGAGGCTCTTCCCCACTTTCTCTTCTATTAGTTTCAGTTTATCTGGTTTTATGTGGCGGTCCTTGATCCATTTGGACTTGAGCTTTGTACAGGGTGATAAGAATGAGTCGATCTGCATTCTTCTACATGCTGACCTCCAGTTGAACCAGCACCATTTGCTAAAAATGCTCTCCTTTTTCCAATGGATGGTTTTTGCTCCTTGGTTAAGATCAAGTGACCATAAGTGTGTGGGTGTCTACACACAGATACTCCCACCCCACAAAAAATAAAGATATAATATTTAATTCTCATGAAAATGGAAACTGATAAAAAATATTCCTCAGCTGTTAAATATTCGTTATACTAACAGAGTTGTAAGAAACAAACTGACATTTTCTTCTTTCTCCTCCTGGAACCCCCTCCCCAATGTATTTTCCTGATTCCCAGGGACATGTTCTTAAATGAGCAATTCTCATTTGTGATCTTTTGTTTCTGGTACTATTTTCAGAGACATACAGGCTAAGAAATAACAAGAACCCTCCTTACATATCTATTTTTCTAATGGTATGTGCATCACAGATTTAATAGTTTCCATTTAGCTTTGCTGGGAGATCATCAGCTCCTTTCTTTAAAAGGACATCTGTCAATATCTGTGTTTGATGAAAACCTGGAAGTGAATATTCAGCAATCCCTTCCTGGTTCCTGGCTTAATTGGCACAGTCCTATGATATCAGGCACCTGGAAGACACTATAGAGCCAGGGCAACATGGCGTTACTAACAGGATAGAGCCAAATTCAGGCACTTTTGTGTGACAAGACAATTCTGCACAGAAACATTTGACTAAAGTTGTTCCTCTGGATTTATATAGATGAAAGCAGATAAGCTTTTTATTGTTCCATCAGATATAAGAACACACAGGGTACTTCAATTTGATCACCCGATATGATATGTTTAGTTTGTTTCATGACTGCTGCTATCATGGAGAAAAACCAGAGTAGTAGATTTTGATCACTGCTGTTATCTCATTGTACTTAATGTACTGAATATGCATTGATGTTGAGTTACTATGTAATAGTAGATAAGTTCTGTGTTCCTAAGAAAGCCAGCGTAAATCTCCATTTTGTTCTAATTGTAGAGGTTCAAACAGTAAAGATTTCCTAGAACCTCTCCCAGAAAATGGATGTAAGTTTGTTTTGTTGTTGTTGTTGTTGTTGGTGGTGGTGGTGGTGTTCTTATTTTTTTTTCTGACTGGATACATTTAGTAGGAGTACTTAGGTGTGCTTATTTCCTGATCCTCTTAAATATGACTGTAAACTAGCTGCAGAAATGTGGGATATTTTGCTGCATTTTTATTCCCACTCTCCTCTAAATTTATGTGTATGAAAGGTAGTTGTTTGCATGGCAATAGTGGCTGGGTTTGCTTTCAAAGTTGCTCTGGCTGGTGGCAGTCCTTGTTCTGCAAGGTTGCTCAGTGCTGTATTATTCATGGAGATGGTCCAGGAGGCTCAATGCATTCTACGAGCTTACTCTTTCAGTGCTTATAATGGGTCCCTAAGGGCTTAACTCTCCATATCAAATGTCTTACTGCTTAAAATACTCAGAGTGGTTTCGATTTCCTCCTTGATCCTTGATAGATGCGCCAATTTGGAGAGACCCGATACTAATGACATAACAAATAGTGGGATTTCGTGTATTTGAGGCAGTACCATCCCCAAAATTAATAACACAGAAAGGAATGCATGCTCAATATAAATATATTTATTAGAAAAATATCACATTCCAAATGCATTAGCAAAAGGAAGAAAATCAAGATCTAAAATGGAACTGTGAGCTTCAGTTTATTTTTAAAGAGCTTAGTAAAATTACATAGATTTAGGGACCAGCAATGAGATGACACTAAAATTTCAGGTCCCATAAGTGGACCTGAAAATGTAAAACATGGCTTTCTCAAAAAAGAGATACTTGGATTTTATCTGACTTCAATTAAAAATATAAAGAGATAAACATACCTAACCAATTTAATGCATTAATACTCATATCTTTCTTGCATTCAAAGGTCTTCGACCATCATGCGAGAATGGAAAGATGTATGCCTCACATCAAAAATCCAAGTCTTTTTTGAATGGATTTACATAAGTTAGGCTTAGTGGATTACTAGACAAGAAAATTGTACAGGTCAATAAATTCGGATTTGATCTATCAGTCAACCAATGCAGGTGCCACACTCCACATGAGAGCTCAATCCATTCCCAGAAGCAAAGGCAACAGAAAGTACATCACAAACAATAAACAGACTTACTCTAAATAATGAGTACAGCATTCAACTCAGGCCACTCGGAGGTAAATGCTGAGTTTGGAACAACTCAAAGCCACAAATATTTTATACGTTAAACATTGACATTATTTTGTAATTTTGTACTTTTTTCAACATAGTTGTATAGTTCTCAAGAGTAAACTTTGTACCTCACAACGTTATGTTTTTAAATCAAAGGATTTGGCATCCTGAGAAAAGCTAAAACTTCAAATGACACTATAAGTCTTTCTGAATATTACCTCTTTGCTCATTTATTTTGAAAATAATCCTAAAATCATACTCAGACTTCTGTCTTAATATTTGGAATTCAGGCAAGAGTTTGTTTTTATTTTTATTTTTAATTATTTCTTAGTTTTGGTGAGTGAAGTAAAAGCTAACTTTAGAATATATTTCCAATCATATTCTTTTATTTTTCCAAGATAAATATAGATAAGTCCCATGTTTACCCACAACCATCAATGGCATTAAAAATTCCAGATGATATGAAGATCCTCTCCCTTCTTCATTTGGGAATCAAGTATTACCACTGCACCTTGCTAAAGGACTATTTCAGTAATATGTTGTTCATAGTTTTGTCTCCTAAGTGGTGCTTTGCATTATATAGAAATTTATAAATTATGGTACACTGATCCTATATAGGTCATTCACAAATGCATTTTTAAATGAAATGGAATTTCTAGAAACAATGCAAAAGAAATCATAGTGTCAATAAACCTTATATCATTCCTAGTACAAACCATTTAGGGAAGTAATTGAGACAAAGGTAGACACGTCAAGCCATTTCTTCAGAGACTGTGAAATAGTTAGCACAGAGAGAGAGAGATGTTCAAGCGTTGGGAGCTGGATTTTATATTGAAAAGTGTTTTCTGCTGCTTTGACTTCATGAAACATAACTTCTATGCTTGATTTTTAACAGGTTTAAAAATGTATGAGGGTCCTGCTGCTTTGGTTGTTGACTCCAATTCTCTTAATGCAGTATTGCCACTGATGACCTGTTTGCCTTATACTACTGAGAAGGATTTAAAATAAATATTCCACATTGGAATTTATAGTATGTGCTGTTGTCAGGCCACGTCAATAACTGCCAAAAGGGTGGGGATGAAAACATTCCCAAATATTTCTCTTCCACTGGCTTGGAAAGTTCTTTTGAGATGGAATTGAAAGCTCTGGCGGTTGCTGCTGTATCACCGGGATGACCTCCTACTCAGATGGGATGAATGACTAATACATTAATTCCTGGAAGACAGACAAGAGGGGTTTTAGCAGATATCAATTCCAGGTGATGAAGTATTCCCTCTGCCTCACTCGTGAACTCCCCCAAACACACGTTCATGACAGCACCTAACTATTATTCCACATTTTTGTGGGAATTGTTTGCCAAGAATTGCTTTCATTTAAAAAGGCAAAAAAAAAAAAAAAATAGAAGAGAAAAGAAAGTCAGGCAAAAGAGTACAGATGGCATTTTCTCCTTTTATCATCTGTTCTTTGTCATCATTCAGTGGGTAATGTGATTAAGCAAATGCTAATCACATTTCTTCTAAGTCACTATTTCTTCAAGAAAATGTATTATTTAGCATAGGGCTTTGACTTTGCTTGTCAATTCACAATCTTTTCTTCTTTATTTCATCTTAAAACTAATGTTTTACATAACTCACAAAAGAAAGCTGGTATCTTAGAACCCTTTCTTTGTGCCACTAATAAACACTAGTAAACATCACTTGATACTTCCTTCTTCTTGTCCTTGTCATGACTCGTTTCCTTACAAGCTGCTGTTACCCTTTCTTTAACCCCACAAAGGTTCCCTTCTACAAAGTAAACAGTTCATTCCTAGTGAACAGCTAAAATGTTTAATTTGCCAACTCCTTTTCTTTCTGACCTCCTTAGAGTTTAGCTTAACCCGCATCAATTTATATCTTCCATAATTTTTATATCCATGTTCTTCCTCTCTCTTTTTTATCTAGTGCATTTCTGCTAACTCAATCCATGGAAATATGTATTTCTCTCTCTCTCTCTCTGCGTGTGTGTGTGTGTGTGTGTTTTATGTGCCTTATCATATAGCTGTCTATTCTAACATTCTTAAGCTATTCTAACATATCTTAAAAATATGAAGCTCAGAACAAACTTTTCTCTACTGGGGTAATATTCAGTTAAAATATAAGTAACTCAACATGAATGGTGCACAGATCAGTATGTTTAATGTATGTCTTAATGTTTCACCTGTGAGGAAAATAATCATCCCTTCCCCTTTCTATGCAGTCTACCTACTTTCTGGGATGAGATCAAATACAATGTCTGAGTTGTACATAATGGTACTATTGACAGTTGCAGAGATTTTTTTGCAGAGGCTAATTTGATAGGACTGAGAGCCTTGGATCAAGAGGATAGGGGTTGGGATCAGAGTTTTGAAGCATGAGATAAATTCTAAGTAACAGTGGTCTTGTCAATCTGACTTTTAATATAAAGGAGAGTAATAAGGGCAGTGTATGTTGACACCCAACAAGGTTATGGGGACAACTCTTTACTCTGGGAGAACTGAATTGTGCCAATACCTAGATAGAAAATGGCATATTTTCCCCATAGCTTTCACTTGAGAAGAAGATGAAGTGGCACCTTGGTTTCTGCTTCTTAAAAATTGAGAAGAAAAATAGATACGCAATGGAGAACTCCATGTCAATAACATAAAATAAAAGGAAGGAAGGTACACAGAAAGACACCCTGAAAAGAGAGATAGGAGGGAAACAAGGAAGGAAGATGGAGAGAACATGTTAAATATATAGAGAAAGGTTTCATTTTGTTTTATTTTGGTTTCTTTGCTCATGTTCTTGTTTCTTTGCCCAGCAAATGTTGAACATGCTACCAGAATTTCACATGTGGGTCTACACTGACCATTTCAAGGACATTAAAACATCAAAGTAAGGTTGTAAAAGGCAAGGATTCAATATTTAGCCTTGGAATGTAAGTCACTCTTTCACCTGTTTTCTTAGTGTATTGAATGTTTTAGTATGTTATCTACTAAATGGAGATGTTATTAATAACAGCAGTATCCTAAGGAGCTGAGGGTGTTTGAGGTGGAGAACAACAATATCAACTAACCAGACCCACCAGAACTCCCAGGAACTAAACCACCAACCAGAGAGTACACATGGACAAACCTCTGGCTCCAGCCACATATGTAGCAGAGGATGGCCTTGTCAGACATCAATGGGAGGAGAGGCCCTTGATTCTTGAAAGGCTCAATGCCCCAGTGAAGGGGAATTCTGGGGCGGGGAAGTGGGAGTGGATGAGTGGGTGGGGAAGTACCCTCATAGAAGCAGGGGAGTGGGATTGTGATGGGGGATTTCTGGAGGGGAAACTGGGAAAGGGGATAACACTTTAAATGTAAATAAATAAAATATCCAATAAAAAAGTCAAGATGCTCAAATGTGGAAAATAGTTAGAACTGAGTACAAGTATCATAGAAAATCTGAAACATTGCCCACCTCAAGCAAAGTGGAGTAACTCATCCATGACTCTAGCACTCCAGAAGTCCAGGCAGAAGGATTGCCACAAGTTTTAGTTTAGCCAGAGGTATGCAGTGAGATCTTGTTTTGTTTGACTTTTCTTCCTTATAGATGACAACAGCAAAGGAAGAATGTTAGACACAATTTTTCTGATACTGTGGAATAATGACATCAAGTGAAAGCGTATACTTCATGCTCAGAGGCTGCCTAGGATCCTGCTTAGAACCCACACTCTATTCCTGATTATTGAACAGATAATTGTGGTGCAGACACTTTGTCTACCAGGCATGGTTACAAAGTGTTTCCTGGCAGCCACTACTAAGTTTGATCTCTATGTTTCTAGATAGACTGGGATTTTTAAAACCATTAGTTGAGAATTCTAGAACTCACGACTAGTGAAGGGAACAAAATAGAGCTGAAAAATGATTGACATTCAAGTTAAACTTGTATAACAATTTTGGCTGTGTAACAAATAGCTTTTCATGGATTGGGAATAGAACACTGTGTCTGACATACTAAAATGCTGGTATCTTGTTTTGTCAACAGAACAAAATAATGCTTACTGTCTAAATATACATTCTTCAGCAATATTAAGTTCATGAATCAATGATTTTCAACAAATCCATGAGCACAAGTCCAATTTCCCCAAATTCAACCTTCCTTGTTAAGTCACATCCCTTTGGCTTTAAATACAGATCCATCTGATTTGTATAAATTTGTTCTTTTTATAAAATTATCATTCAGAATTATAGTAACCAATACATATAACCCTGTCGATATAAACTAATTATTCTGAGAGATAATTTAATAATTTTTACTACATAAACACATGATGTGATTAAGGCAAGCCTGTGACATGAGTATATTATGGCTTCAAATGCTTAAGAAAACTTAGTTTTCCTAAATTGCACATGTGAGCTGGTATAGAAGTTGACAAGGTTTCATATTCACCCTTTCAACATATAAACTTTCTTTGACTAATCAATTTAGTAAAATTTGGCTGACAGGATGCAGTACATTATTGAGCAATGATTGGCTTAATATAATTTTCTTGTGTTAGAGTAGTCCTTCCAAACATTAGTATTTAAGACGTGTAACAGAAATGCATATATCTTATTTTTAAATATTAATTTTAGTCTAATAGAGAGCACAGTAATAAAAAATGTCCCCAAATGTGACAAAGGTGAATTTAACAATGGTAACAAAAAATGTCCTAGAAAAGTGACTGACTTTCCAATAGTACAATTCATTTTTAACAGTTAAAAATTAATGTTGAAAATGAGGTAATTATACTATTTTATAAACCTTTAAATAACTCACAAGTCTCTTGGTGACTAATTTTCCTCCTATTTCATTAATTCTACTTGCTACTCAGTGTGAATGGGTATGTGTTCTGTGTTTGAGTTCTTAATTAGGGTTTCTACTTTTAGAAATCCACTTAAGATTTAATGAGATTAAATCATTTGGAAGTATAACACTGCTAAATTGTATTCAAACTTAAATATAGATTGAGCTCATCTGTTATTTCCAACAGCACATTCACAAGTAGAATTGGGTAATTTAAATAGTGAAAATTAACGTATACTCTCACATGTAAACAGGTATTTAAAAATGAAAATGGTAGACCACAGTACATCACTACAAATAATATTTTTTTTCAATCTAACATTTAGCTTGGCAAAACTCCAAATTCTTTATATTGGCTGGATTTTAAAATAAAATTTCAACTAATGACAATATTATTTCTAATTATAATTTCTCATTATAATGTGCTATTACTCATTCTGAAAACTCAGCTTTAGGTTATCACATGTACATGCATGTATATACCCTAGAACACAAAAGCAATGCTTATGAGGTAGACACTGCTCCCTTGACATGTACAGCAGCACACTTGACTCACCGACTTGCTAAGCACAGGCAGGTTTGTTTCTGGTCACGAAAGGAATTATTTGAGTTTCCTCTGAATTAAACGGGGCGACTTTTTTTCATGTAAGTTTTACTGCTTTGAAATAGTGTCTTTTGAATATCAAAAATCAATAGATTCAAACATATGTAGTTATTCATTTAAATTTTAAATACGTTTGAAAATGAGGAGAATAAAAATGAAGGGTGCGTGAAAAGTAAACAATGTAAACACCAATGATCATCCCTCCTCATAAAGCCTGTACTCTTATTTCAGTCATTAAGTCATCTCCACTGGCATAGTAGCTGACGTCACTGCAGGCCCAAAGTTTATGTTAAACATAAACAATGCATGGCATTTAATGATTCCCTACTAGTAACCATAGAAAAATTTTATTGCTAATCTCTGAACATGTGATCAACAATAAAATCTCAATTTTTTTTTACAGAAAATCAAATGGGTATGTTCTTTGTGATGACTTTATTAGTTAATTCTACAAGTAACAAATGGCAGTTTAATAAAACTTACCAAGAAAAAAGGGATGCCAAATTGGTGAGAATATCAAGAAATAAAACAAAGAAACTCTCAGATAATATTATTTTAGAGAAGATAATCTTTGCCTCAACACGGATAAAGATATTTTCACAGCAATTGTAATTCTAATGAACAAGAATTCTAATAGTAAGTCATTACACAAAGACAGTGCTCTAATGGATGGAGAAGTTGTTACCAATGAGATACTCATAGGTGAGTTAAATATTTAAAATTACAAACCTAGTCATTCTAAACAATAGAAAGATGATTTCACATTAGATTGTCGATATTTGCTCAGATGCCTTTTTTCTCTTCATAAACTAAGTCCCTTGGAGTCAGAAACCACATACAAATCATAACTGGACCCTAATGGCAACCCATACCCCTAGTTTCTATTTGTATGGAGTATCTATTATATAAATGCAATAACATGAAAATAAGATACCTGTTCTACTTACACTAGCAAACCTTTGTCATTGTTGTTTGCAAACAAGATCATTGAAAAGTGTCAGGAAGAGTATTAAATATATGCTGTGTATTACCTGGATTCACAGCAATAAAACACAACCAACACAATTTTAAAATATTGGAATATTAAATTTTAAAAACATCCCCCAAATAATATGATTAAGTATTGGGAAACACACTGAGTAGAAAATGTCATGTTCTATTTTCATATACAGCTAAAGCTGGAAGTCTTTCGTGAGCTGAACTTTTATTCATAGAAACAGACAGGAAACATCATGTCATATAAACAATGATATATAGAAAGTTTCTGTTCCTATCCCAAAGATACAGTGAGAATTATTGAGTCACTTTTCTTCTTGCTATATACCTCTGCCAAGAAAATAGTCCTGCAAAATCTAGTGATCTTAAGGGAGTTCTTTGCCTGAGTCAGTTTGGTGGGGGAATGAAACACATAATAAATACATTTCTACATTAAAAAGTGGGGATGCAAATTCAGAGCAGGTGAGTGGCTCCAGGATGGTGAAATCCAGGCCAATTGACTCTCACTTGAACCTGGGATTATATAAACTTCTAAATCTCTTCTTGGAATTGAAAATGGTTCTTTAGGTCTGCCATTAACCTAATTTCTTTAAGTGCTTTTGCTGGATGCCTTCGTTGCTCATTTTGTCAGTCATTCCGGGGAAGTCTTAATAGTACTTACAAAAAGCATGAATTCAAACAACTTCTCCTTGATTACTTTAGAGTATTTTCTGCTCAGGTTCCACTGAGTTTGCTTGTATAACAAGGAAACACACAAACATAGCAACAATAAAAGAAATGAAATTCACTAGCTAACTTTGAAAAACTCATCACTGAATGTGTAAGTCTATAGAGTTGGTCTTTAGAGATTCTAGATGGGTGGCAGTGCCTCTTAGGCTGGTAAAGAATGAGAGAGTACTTGGCACAACCTTCTAGAAACAGGGTGCTTGGACTTAGTTGTGTGTGTCTGGATTGACGTGGGACTAGTGATTAATTCTGGAATTTCAAAATAAGCCATTTTGTTATTTACATACTGGCTTCATATAACCATGATTGTTTATAGTTGGGCGTGTAAAATGAACAGGAAGCTTTCCATTTACCTTTTCTCATTCGGTCACCTGATTTTATTGTCCACATGAAATTGTTGTGGTTTGCCCTGGAGTTATCTGTATTTTGATCCTAATTCCACTGCCCCAAGGACTGCTGCCTAGTCACATACTCAGGAATCAGGTGACTTGATCAGAACCTTTTCCCCATTGAATTTGTAAAGTACAGGTGAGGGGCAGGTGCAGGATAGAAGGAGGCCTGTCATTGGAGGAGAAGGAAGGATGGGCGGGAGAGAAGTTTGAAGGAGGAGGAGGAGCGGAGGAGAGAGCAAGAGACAGGAGGGAGAGAGGAGCTGAGAAACCGTGGCAGGACAAGATGGCAGGTGATGTTAAGATTCTGCTCTGGGTATTTACAGGTTGTTATTAATGTTCTCAAGGGATGGATAGTACCGGGCTTTGTATGTTTAAGTGGGCAATTATATCTTACCAATTGGATCTAAGATTACTGTGTTGTGTGTTCTTTTATGTGAGGGTTTGAGTGTAGGAAAGTGTGAGGCGGCAAGAGACACTGGGCCGCTGAGGAGTGGGGATGTGTTTCCGCCAAGATATCTAGCAGATATCTTGGGGCACTGAGGTGCCGGACCTAGCAGGGTAAAAGACAACCAATACTTACTTTATTTTTATATTTTTACAACAACATGAAATCAAATCCTCATTGTATGTATTGACAAAATTACAAAACTGTAATTTTATTAAGTATATAAACACACAGGTCATTCTTTTGATTGATGATAAAAGAACACATTTAAAGAGATTTCATTGCTCAGAGAGTAATATTCAATGGAATTTTCAGAAGAAATCCACAGAGCTTGCTGAAAGCCATTCAAAGAAGTGAAATATCACTTTTTTTCTTTTGTCTTTACCTCTCTTCTTCCTGAGTTTTAACTAAGTTAAGAGCACAAGACAATCAATGCAAATGAAAGAATTATGCATTTCATGTTGATGATAAATTGAATCAGGGAAGACTTATGCATCCTGTTGTGGTTTTACCTAGAGTAAAGAGGATTAAATTATTTCTGTCAGGATGACTATATTAGTTTAATGGACCTATTAGGACGGCAGCATCAATTACATCTTTGTCATCAATACGTTGACTCGTTTTCACAAAAACCATTAGATTCTCAAGAGACTCAGGTCCCCAAGCAGCATTCTGATAGATACATTCAAGTAATATTATTCAAAAAGAACAGGTTTTATAAAAACCTGTTATCAAGAAACTTGTAAATTTGAATGTTGAAAATTTTCTGCCTAATTTATTTGTTATCTACATCTCTTTATCATCTATCTATCTATCTATCTATCTATCTATCTTTTACTTATCTTTCTATCATCTATCATTTATCTAGCCATCTATCTAATCTATCTATCATCTTCTTTTTGTTACTGTTGCTCACTAATACAACATCTGCTCTTAGACACTTGCTTTAGTTTAGAAAAAAAAATACCACATTATTCACTTTAAAATCTATTTACTATTTTAATACGAGGTTGCTTTTAGATCTTGGCAATTGGGTAAAATAACACTGTGAGGATGTTTAATAAACATTGATATGACATGCCAACTTCAAAGTTTTTTGGTATGTTTGGGGTGATTGGAAGGCTGGTCCTTACATAAATTTTATTTTTGTTTTCTGAAGAATCTTTTCACTGTTTTTGAATTTTCTTATAATTCTTCACTGGCCCATGTGAATTTCATCTTGCTAATCTATTTCAGCAAAATTTATTTAAAACATGAACTCATTATTTTGAAGTCAAGTTTTTCAAGATATGGCAGGTATGGCTTATTAAAAAAACTAAGAAAAGAATTAGTTTCATAGCATCACTTTGAAATAGCTATGTAGTCTTATCAGAAAGCACTTGATGGCAAATATTTTGTCTGTCACATGAGGTATGAATACACATTTTAGCAGCACATATGGTCTTACATCTTTTTCTTTATAACCATTCTAACACATATGGAATTAGAGTTCATTGGGGTTATTACTTACATGTAACCAAGGCACTGTACATTCTTGGGTCTTCTTTATATTTGTATGTTTTTTTAGAAGATGTGTTACCAATCCTTTATAAACAGATGCAGGTTTTTTAATTAAAATGTAAATATGTATGTTTGAAATGATGGTCAAATTTGAAAGCACTATTCTCTATTGAGAACATCTTACTCTGGCATAATAGCTCAGATACAAAACAAATTTTTTCTTTACCTTTTCATATTTTCTCAATAACATTGAGATTTTAACATGCAAATGTAGGTAGAACAATTCTAGGAGACAGAAAACTGGAAATTTGCTGTGACATTTTGTCTCCTTGAACTTTTAGAGAAGTCAAACCAGTAAGTCTCAAAAACATGGATGGATGCTTAAACATAATCTGAAAAAGGACAATACTAACAGACATACTACTGTCGAAGGGAGAAGAATCAGGAGGTCTCAACCCTAGAAATAGAATTCATGCCAACTAAGGGATGTTGCAAGTGAGAGAATGGCCTTTCAAGGGAATTGCACACCAACTGGTATTTAATGCCCCCCAAACACATATACAGCTAAACAAAAAATTCACAACCGAGGAATCTCCAATGACTGAGAAGCACTTGAAGAAATGTTCAAAGTCCATAATGATCAGGGAAATGCAAATCAAGATGACCCTCCTCCACCTTACACTAATCAGAAAGGCTAAGATTAAAACCTCAAGTGACAGCACATGTTGATGAGGATGTGGAGAAAAAGGAACACTCCTCCATTGCTGGTGGGATTGCAAACTTGTACAACCACTCTGGAAATCAATCTGGCAATTCCTCAGAAATATGGAAACAGATCCACCTAAAGATCCAGGTTTATCCCTCTTGGGCATATATCCAAAGGGTGTCCTACCATGCCACAGGGACACATGTTCTACTGTGTTCATATCAGACTTGTTTCTGATAGTCAGAAGCTGGAAACAACCTAGATGTCCTGCAGCAGAAGAATGGATACAGAAAATGTGTTTCTTTTACAAAATGGAACACTACTCAGCTATTAAGAGTGAGGAGGAAATTCTAAGTTTTTCAGACAGTTGGGTGGAACTAGAAAATATCTTCCTGAGTGATGTGACTCAGACCTAAAAGGACATGCATGGTGTGTACTCACTAATAAATGGATATCAGCCAAAAAATTACAGAACACTAAGGATACAGTCCACAGAATTCAGAAAGGTAAACAAACCAAAGGGCCCAAGTGAGGATGCCTCAGTCGCAACTTGGAAGGGAGAAGAAAGTAACCACAAGGGGGGAGGGAGGGAGGGGACATGGGAGGGAAATGAAATGAGGGTGCAGAAAGAAGGAAACATGATCTGGTATTGGGTGGGGAAAAGGACTGAACCCCTAAGGGCCTGCAGAAAGAATGGAAACAGGCAACCTTGGGAGGTAGGAGATTGTGGGATTCTCCAGAATGTACCAGAGACCAGGGAGGACTCAAACTCTCAGGACTCAAAGGGATGTAACTTAGATGAAATGATGTACAGTGGGAAGAGGGAACTTTTAGAGCCTACTTCCAGCAGAAATACAGGACACCAAGTGAGGAATGGGTTTCCATCTGACAGTCAAAAACTCTGACACATAATTGTTCCTATCTGAAAGAACGACAAAGACAAAAATGGAGAAGAGTGTGAGGAAAAGGAGTTCCAGCGACAGGCCCAGAGTGGGATCTAGCTCAACGAGTGGCCCCAAGGCCTTACACTATTTCTGAGGCTATGGAGTACTCATTAAAAAGGGACCTATCATGACTGCCCTCCGAAGCACTCAACAAGCAGCTGAAAGTGTCAGGTGAAGATATTTATACCCAACCCATGGACAGAAGCTGGTGACCCCTGTGCTTGAATTAGGACAAAATTGGAAGAAGCCAGGAGAAGGATCACCCTGTAGAAGTACCAGCAGTCTCAACCTGCGCCCCTGAGATCTCTCAGACACTAGACCACTAAAGAGTCAGCATACACCACCAACTGATATGAGACCCTCAACACATATACAGCACAGTGCTGCCTTGTCTGGGTTCAGCCATAGGAAATACATCTAACCTTCAAGAGACTGGAGGCCCCATAAAGTGAGGAGGTCTTTTGAGGTGGGGAAATCCTTGGGGAAATGGAGGTGGGGTGTGTTAGATATGGAATGTTGAATAGGCCAATGGTGAACCTGGAGGGGGATAAAATCTAGAGTGTAAAAAAAAAGTTTAAATAAAGTAAATAAAGAGAAAGAAATGGCTTTTCTGAAACAAACATGCTAAGAACTTCAATTCTCATTTTTATAAAGTAATTTCTTCATTCTATCACGAGTCTTGATTATCCAGCATCATTCTCTACTCCCTAAAATACTGGATATCAGCTCCCTCTATTTTCCATCTCCATTGTTCTGTAACTTCATGTATGTCTGTAGTTAGAATGAAAGAAAAGAATTGTCCTCTGAAAACTGTAATCTCAATTTTCTAATATCTTGGTAGCTTATTGTATCACACTAGTCTCGACATTTGGTGAAACATCTAGAGACTCAACCAACAATAAACGGTCTTCGGGAAATATGTCAGTAATAATGTTATTTACTAATTCACATTTGAAAGAAAGTAGAGAAGAAACCCAATAATGCTTCTTAGTGATTTTATCAATACTCTGAGGATGTTAAAATAAATATTTATAAAAAGTGGTTAAAGTAAAAGTTGTTACCAAATCACATAGCCAAATTCTAGAATTGTTTGTGATAAAGCAGGCAAGTAAATCCCTACACATAATATCGTAGTTCCATTTCTAATCCTGTGAAGAGACATCATGATCAAAAATATTTTAGAAAAAAATTTAGAGTTTAGAAGCCACCAACCACATAGCCATGGTGTTACAGAAGTAGCTAGGAGAGGGAGAGGGAGAGGAAGAGGGAGAGGGAGAGGGAGAGGGAGAGGGAGAGACAAAGAAGACAGAGACACACAGAGAGAAAAGGGAGTCATACAGAGGTAGAGACAGAGAACGTCACAGAAGACACACACACTCACAGCAAGAGACAGAGACAAGCTTTCTAGGAATGATGTGGATTTTTGAAACTTCAAATCTCACTGCCAGAGACATACCTCCTCCAACAAAGACACAGATCTTAGTGTTTCCCAAAGGGTCCCACCAACTGGGTCAAGTATTCAAAAATATGAATCTGTGTGGGACATTCTTCTTCATACCACTAGGTAGGAAATCCCACGTCATACCTTGGTCTTTCTGTTCTATGTACAGCTGATTGAAACAAAAATTGACAATGATCTCAAGGCCTAGTCTTTAGAAGCAGTTGAATTTGATATGTTGTGTTCCAAAAGATCTGTTAAGCATTGACATTTATATTAAGGTTGAGGCTTGAAAAATGGTAGTTTACAATATATATATATATATATATATATATATATATATATATAATATTGAGAAATAATGTAGTAAATAGTGCTGCATGGAAAAACAAAAGTATATAGAGAAGTTGGTGAACAGAATCTATGGGACATAGAAGTAAAGAAGTAGAGTCTAAATGGTAGAAAAAAGGACCATAATAAAGTTGAGAATCATTAGGGAAAGTGTAATAAATGAGAAAAAAGTGAGAAAACATGCTCTAAAATATAAGTAGAAAGAACCAGACAACTGAAGTTAATATGTTTGCAGACTTCCAATGTATCAACATAGACATAATTTGTATATTAGAACTGCTATTGATATGTTGGACCCATTAGATTCCCCATGAGTCTGAAAGGGATATTTTGAGTTCATTTCTTCCTTTTCCTATTGAGACAAATAAAATTTATGTGTGAGGCTAAATTCATACTGAAAAACATTTTGTCATATGAAAAAGGGTGGAAAGTCAAATCCTCAATTTTCCAGTCTGACATAACCCAGTAGTGACTGGAAAGCTCTTCGGGTGACTGCATTATAAGTGGAAATCTGCTGCAAGGGCTTCTGGAAAAATCTTTTATACTTCAGATGAAAATGGAAAAATCCATCTGGAGAACCTTTGCCACCTACTTTATTCTTTTCAGGCATGATTTTTGGCAAGGTAACAGTCACCCTGGGCTCATAGAACCCTAAACTAATATGCCTGTGAATGTAAAACTAAAATGCAGATGGAACTGTGACCTGATATCATGCAGATGCTAAATTTACCTAGAAATCGCTCACCTAAGCAATATTATATACACATATGAATTGTGTGTATGTGTATACATATGCATTTAAAGCTAGCATACATCAAAATTGAATTTGAATAGACGTTTTCAGAAAATGTTATTTGGAGATAATGGTAAATATTGGGTGCACACAAAATGTTATTTAATTCGTAACCAAATGTTACTAAATGACACATTGTAATGTAAATTAGCATTGATAAACATTTCACACAGGACTTATGACCCAGAAGAAAATAATTTACAAGAATTATTCATAATCATAAAATTTAAGAATAGATAAATGAGACGATATGACTATTAATTTGTGTGGGAAATTTAATTATCATGGAATGGTATACAATATTCATTTTAAATAATTTTGTCAACTTTGGAATCATAATTTTAGATAGAAGCTCCAAATATATCCATTATGTAATTAACAATGAAGAGTAAATATAGTCTGTAGTCTTAAATGAAGTAAAAGAAGTAAATATTGCTGTCACTATATATTAGTGAAATTTAAAAAAAATCGAAGATATATATATATATATATATATATCAAGAGGTTACAATTAAATCCATAAAGAGCTTTCATTTCACACTCAGTGAAACGTCAATAGTTAAGACATACTACCCTCTATGACCAGGATGTGCCACAAAATGAGATAATGATTTGGAAATATTTTTTGACCTCTTATAAAAGCCAAATGTATTTTGGTATTTTCCAAAGGGAAATAAAAATAGATGACTACCAATAACATTCACATACATTCACAGCTGCTTTATTTTAATAGATTCCGATTGTAACCTGGAGGTGCAGATTTGTTGTGGGAATAACCTGGAGATGAAGGTCTTTAGGGGGTGGGAGTAGTAGCGTGGAAACTGGTGGTAGGTACTGGCCTGTTGGTTTACTTGAATCCAGACTTTGGTCAGGTTCTCTAAGATGGAGTCTGAATCCAAAATAGTTGGTCTCAGTTCCACTTGGAATACCCCGAGAGGCCAGAAATTTAGGCAGGGAATACATGTGAGGCGCATCAAAAGACAGGAGATAGAGCACGGTAGTACAAAGAGTTAAGGGCAATCATCGAATTGAAATCATTAAGCTTGAGTGGAAACTGGAGGGTAAACAGGGAATATGGGCAGGAATAATTAATACTCATAGTCTTTAAAAAGCCACATGAAAATCTGCAACTATAAAATCTTCATAAAATATTGTGTACACATGCCATATTAGAAGCAATTTCCCCTGCTGCCAAATTGAATTCCCAGTTCCAGAAATGGGTCACCTATTGGTGAAATGTTAGCCAGTAGGTTCATAAAGACACCCACCCCCTAAAAAATTTAGAGAATATTCCAAGTAGTGACTTGTGGGGCTGCGCACTAGGGGCTTTCCCTGTCAATCTCTGGCCTGGCTAGGTGCTCGGGTTTGGGTGAAGGGGAGAGAAGCAGGGAGTGAGGAGAAGCAGCTTTTGCTGCCCTGCTGTTGGCCCTTCTCCTTTCTGCCACTGACACTTAGGCTGAGCTTAGCCAGCAGAAGACTGACTAGCAGGAGAGGAGTTCAGGGGGGCTTATGGCAGTGATTTCAGGAGAGCAGATATCTTCCCCCACTGGCGGTGTTACAGCTCTTATGACAGAAGCTCTCAGACAATGAAATAATTCTTACACACCTTTAATTCTTCTGAACACAGCACTTAAATACAGTTTTTGAACGGGTCAGTGTCTGATAGCAGGTACTTCCTATTGGTTTGGCCTGAGAACTTGGGAATACATCATCTACATATTTGGGGGCGTGGTTCTGCTTCTATGACTAATCTCTCTTGAGCCTATGTAACCTGTGGTCATGCCTCACCTTTACAGATCAGGCTTGGGAAGTTGCCTTACATGACTGATCTGTCTCAAACCTTTCTACAGGGGTCTGTGGGAGGTTACAGATCCATGAGAAGGCCCTGATCTCCTGGGAGACTGGGAATGTGCCTGCTATCCCCTTTAGGGCCCCCAGGGATTCGACCTATCTCAACCAGAAATCAGGGTACATTTCACAGCCTGCTGTTCTACAGTGGCTTTCCTCCAGAAATTTACAATAGGAACCTATTGCTGAAGATGTCACATACTTGAATCATAGAATACAGAGACATTAAGCTGATATTCAACTTCAAGCTTCAACTCTACTCTCTACAATATACTATGTAGGCTGTTAGAGGAGAACGGTTATCTTCAATCCCACACAGATGTGAAACTTTAAAGTCACAATAATTGACCTGCCAAGTTAGGCCCACTCTTTGAATAGTAACATACATATCATTGGAGTACCCAAATAAATGGTTGGATCAATAGCCTGTTTTGTGAGATGAAACCCATTCCTAGAAATATTAAACACGGCACAAACTTATGGCTAGGTCCTAGTGGAGAATGAAATACCATTATTTTGTTTAATAGGTATAGTATTAAAACCATTCCTAGTCTCTCAGCCCTTCAAAGAAAGTCCTCTATTCGTTGTAGTAGATGGCAATTAATTCAGAGACCCCCAACCATTTCAGCAGGAAGATAAAAACAAACTGTCTAGTACTCAGCCGTAAACAGACAATTATATCTCATACCTAAGCCCAGCAAATTTTCTAGAAGTGGGCCAGAAAGCTTAGAAAGACCAGGATAGTAGATACCATCAAGAAAACTTTTTCCCAAGCCCTTGGAAAATATGCATATAAATTGACAGTTATGTGAGAGCATGCATAAGATATGGAAAAATTCCAGCTAGACAAACTACAGTGCATAGGAGAAAGGTAAGTATACAATCCCAGTATTAGCTGAGAAGCTATAAGCACTTTTTAGCTGTTGAGAGAGGAAAAGTCAACGTTCTGACAGTGGTAGGCTGACCTACTCTTGGGAGGCTGACCACACAACAAGAGAAGGGTACAATTACAAGACAAGTTAAGCTTAAGAAACAGGTAAGAAGACAAAAAAGGAAATCACCTCAAAGTTGGGTGGAAAGGAAAGGGAGGATCAAGAAGTTGGTTTGTGAGGGAATTAATGGGCAGTTATATGTCCCAATACATTATGTAAAGTATTCAAGGAATTCATAAAATATCTTCAAAGCCTATGTAGGTGCCACGGTATCATACAGTTAGAATGTATGTGTATTGTGAATTGAATTATAATGTTAAAAAGTGAGGAGTTAGTTAGGCAATGAAGGCAATCTCGATGAATGAGGTTCCTGCCTTTATGCAAAGACACATAAAAGTCTCTGTCTATGTACCTCTCTGTGTCTGCCTCTTTCTCTGTCAATCTTTGTCTCATTCTCTTCCTCACTCTTTTCTTCCCTTCATCATACTTTATAATTTTTTCTCTATTTCCCCTTCCTTTATTCTCTTACCCTGTGCCTTTCTCCTCCATGGTTATCTCCATCCTTCATCCTTTGACCTTTTCATTCATTTCCTTCTCCACTCATCCTCCTTCTCATCTTCTCATCCTGTTCTATTCCACCCCCTCTAGCATCTTCTATCATCTTTACAAACTCTTCAGTTTCCACTTTTTTCTTTTCTCTTTTCTTACCTCTCTGCTTTCTTCCCCTCTTCTCCTTTTCCCATTCTTCAACTATCGTTGCCTCCTCTGCCGTCCACTATCCCTTCCCCTCCTTTCTTTATACTTTCATGTTTTCAGTCCTACTTTATGACTTCTTTTTCAGTCTCCCTGTATTCTCTATCTTTCCTTCTTTTATCACCTGAGGAAACAGCAAAGTAATATTTATGATCAGAAATATGCCTCTCAATAGATGCTTATCTATTAACCTTTGTTCTTTGATACTATAGATACCTACTTGAGGGAAAAAAAATGTTTGCTAGCACTTCATAAAGAAAGAGTATCAGAGAAACAAATGGGCAGCCACATTGCAATGAACATCAACTCTGAAACACATTCTTTCTGACTCTTGCAGCTTAACAGTAAATTTCTTTCCAAAGATGATAATAATGTATATTAAAAATATGGAAAATATATATTTGAAATAGCTATATAACATCCATTTATATTTACTTTAATTGACAGACCTATGGATCTTGAACCACTCATATTGTTTATGGGAAACTATGTGAAAACTTTGCAAAATGTAAGACAAATAAGTGTAATTGAACCTCTTTTTTGGTGTAGTTTCAGAGACTCTTTTGTAGCATTGGTAAAATATCAAGATTACTTCAAAATTACACATATTTTATTCAACAATCATGTGGCTATTTTTATTTTTGCCTGGAAAGATAGATTGTGTACCATTTACTGTTAGAATTAGAATTATTTTTAAAAAGCAAATATTTCCTATAAAATTAATTTCTCCTCAATTATTTTTGCATCCATAAAATGTATATGGTTTCAATAAAATTGCACATGCTACAAAAAAAAGACCACCAGATGGAAATTTTCTAAAGGTGAAACAGAAGTATTTCAACAAGTTTGCCAAGGATTAAAGTTAAATATGCTGAAAATGCAGAAAGAGCTAACCTTGAGGAGATTGATATTCTCATAGAAAAAGAAAGAGTCCAGTACATGGGAAAGGTTAAGGGTTAGATGCCATGGAATTTGACTCATGGCCAACAATCCTCTATTGTTTATATCTTACTGCAGCATCTGATGTATAACCCTGCTTTGGCTAAAACAAAGTGACTGAAATAAATAGGCTGTGCTAATAGACATTAAAAGCAAGGGATTCAGAAGGAAGAAGCATATGTACTCTAAGAGGCAGGAAGAAACATTGCACTTTGGCTAGTCTTTACCTTGACAAGATTGCAGCCATATAACATTTATTAGAAAATATGTGTGAAAATGTTGCATGGTAAATATTAATTTTTGTGCTTCATATTCCCCAAATCACTAACATTACACTATTGAACACAGGAACTTATGCTATATTTATAAAATGTAATATTTCAGGCTCTTGCCTACTCTAAAATAGAGAGAGCCTTAAGGTATTTTAATCTTTCAAAAAATATCAGAAATGTATGTATAAATATAATTTGTGTTTTATTACATCTTTGCAAGAGATGCCTATATCACATTCTTGTAATTAATAGCTAAACATTTTTACTGCTGTGATTAAACACCAATACCAGTGTAATTATATTGACTATGAGTCACAGTTTATCACCACAGGGAAGTCAGAGCAAGAACTCAAAATATGTCAGATAACCTGAAAACAGAGAAGTATTGCTTACTGGGCTGAAAGTCATGGCTTTCTCAGACTTATCACAATGCCTAATGATCATTGCTCTACAATGAATGACTGCAGAGTTTAAAAGTAGAGGGAAATCTTCTAGGTTAGCATCAGAAATAGAAATATGATATTTACTATGTCAGTGAATAGTTTAAACTAGTGAATTAAAACCAAAGATCTTAAGCTGATCTAAATGAAAATATTTTGCATCATTGATTTAGTTCATCAAAAATGTACTAAGAGATACATTTTGAATGAGTTAAATTGTCATTTAATTTGTATGTGTTCCACTTCTTTTATTTACATCCATATCGGATACTAACAATTCTCAGAGATATCCTTGAAAAACAGAACATTGTTACCGTAGCCTCACCTTTGATTCTGATATGCTGCCAAATTAATGCACAAACTGTTGCATAAACAATTTTTAAAAAATGTTACTCAAAATGTGCTAGGTATAGACAACAAGCCATTAGCCAAGAAAAAAACTTCATCAAGTAAAAAAGCATCACGAATAACATTTTTTTCTCATTTTTTTGCATTGCAGAAAATACATGAACTTAAAAATAAGATGAAAACAAACATTACAGATTTAAAATAGCAAATGAGTGCTAAAGAATCTTTCTTATTTCCCAGAGAAATTTTCATTTCCTCCTATGCTTGAAGACATTTTTTTCTTTGACTAATTTCAAAATGCAATGTATTAACATATTTTCTGTAAGCGTTGAATTGCTATTTGAGGGTATTCAGTCTTATCCTGTCCCTTCACATATGATAAAACTCTGCCTTGAATACAACGGGAATCAGATATGAACCAAAATAACTGTTGCTCACGGCGACACAGCCAGGCTTATAACTCTGGTCACAGTTGTATATTGATAAAAGCCATTTACTGGAAATTACGCTGTCTTCCCTTTTTGGTAAGAGGGGAATATCATTGAGACCCACATCACAGAAGCACATAGATTTTCCAGAAAGGAAGAAGGAGCACTTGGAGCAGTGTTTCTTTTGAAGTACTGCTTGCTAAGTACTATCTCTCACGAGAATACTGCTTCTATGCTAGACCACGCTAGCATGCATGAAGTACACCATGGTGGCAATTCAAAGTTTTTCTCCTATCTATATTGTGATCCGTTATTTCAATCGACAACGTATGATCTTCCTTATTTGTCTTTACATGTTCCAAAAATAGGGTCTAATGGCTTAATGAAGAAAACATTTTTAATGTTCATAATTTTCCAAAGCAAGTGTCTACTCTCTTTGGTTGAAAAATCTTTTTTTTTTTTTTTTGGTTCTTTTTTTCGGAGCTGGGGACCGAACCCAGGGCCTTGCGCTTCCTAGGCAAACGCTCTACCACTGAGCTAAATCCCCAACCCCTGGTTGAAAAATCTTAAGCCCAAACTTATTTGTTTTAAACGAAGAGTATTAAGTTAGATATTGCTTTCCTTAGGTATCAGTTCTAATGATAAGAATAAACCAATTGAGGATAATGTATAAACTATTGATTTCTTTCAAAATATCATATTTTACTTATAAAACACTACTAAAGATAGCCATTGATTTACCGTTATTTAAATTTTTCAAAATATTTGTAAACTTAATTATGGAGGGGTGTGTGCACATGAATAGAGAGTACTCTAAAGGCAGAAGAAAGTAAGGCGTCCCCTGGAGTTTTGGTTACACATGGTAACAGAAACCAGATCAGGTCCTCTGCCTACTAGCAAGTAGCCTTAACTATTGAGTCATTTTTCTAAACCTATTATTTAACATTGAAATTTTAAATGTTTAATTAATACACTTCTATATATTTGTGAGTGTCCATGTATCTGAACATTGTATGTTTCATTTTACACATATATAGGTTTTAGGACAGGTACAGGAATATGTTCTCTTCTTCTTACTATGGGGGATGCCTGGCTGGAAGTACCTTTGCCAAATGAGCCATTTTGTTGGCCTGGCTTAACATTTTTACTGTATAAAGGGATTAAAATTCATTTTGACTTTCAGCTGAATTACTGTTAAGTAACACGGTAGTAGGCAGCTCATAGTTCTTAAGGAGTACCTACTACTATCACTCTGTTAAAGTGGGCACATAATAAGCTAACTCCTAATGACTTATTATCACAGGGCATAAAGAGAATAAGAGGCTGAGGAATACGCAACACAAACTGGAACATCTATATCCCATCTCCTCCTACTAAGGTTGAGAGATCACTGCAGAATTAGGTTGCCGAAAGACTTTAATGCTCAAACTTGTGAATAACTACAGCAAGACTTTCTTCAAGAACTACATATGGGCATATGATACCTTCTTTGAATCTCCAAACATGTATAACAGGATCCGAACCTTTCCTTTCTAGCAAACACATACCTCTGTTAGTAGGTGATTCTCTTCGAAGGATGTAGAAATTTTCATTTATTAGATATTGGTAACTTGTCATACTTGTTAAATAATAAAATACTAACAATGATTTATTATTACCAAAATGCTCAAATCATGAAGCAAACAGTTAAAATTTTAAGATTTATTTTTATTTTTTGTGTATGATTATTTTTTAAATGTATGTACATGCATCGGGTTTATACAGTACTCTCAATGGTCACAGATACCATTTGATTTTCTTGCACTGTGGTCACAGAAGATTGTGAAAAAACATATGGGTGCTTGGGAATCGATCCAGGTTCTCTGCAAGAGTAAGAAATGCCCTTAGTCATTGATCTATCTCTTTAGAAAAGGGTAGTTTTATTATATCAAAACATGATTGAAAATAGCAGAAATTTGGCAGACAGTTCGTAAAGCTCCAGTTTTCTATGGACTACATAAAATATTTATGACACTTGCATGTAAAATATGTTGCTTTATATGAGCATAAAACTAAAATTCAGTGATTCTCATCTATTAATTAATTAGCTAATTGTTTATCAGCATCTACAAACATTGCACAAGTAAACAACTAACAAATTATCCTTTTACAAAAAAAACAATTTTCATAATCTACATGGTTATTGATCTGACTAGGTACAGAAACCTCTCAGCATACAAATACATTTTTGTCCTAATCAGCAAGAACAAGCAAGAATAATCACTTGACTTGCCCTTATGATATTATACAATACTAAAGCAAAACTAAACCAATGAAATTATGAATGAACAATACATTCAGAGACAGAACATGTAACAATATTTAATGACCATATCTTAAATTTAATTGTAAATATGAAGAAAATAAAATACAAACAAAGCTTACTAACTTTATTTCTTTTTATGTGATATCATGGACACAGTTTCACATGGCAGTAACTCTACTATTATCAAAATGGAGAGGAGTTATCAAAAAAAGAAAAAAAATACCCTCTAGAATGTACCAGAGACCTGGGAGGTGAGAGACTCCCAAGACTCAAAGGGAGGGACCTTAGATGAAGTGCCCAACAGTGGGGAGAGGAAGCTTCTATAGTCCAGCTCGAGTAGAAAGAGAGGACATTAAGTGTAGGGATGGGGTTGCCATTCCATAGTCAAAAACTCTTAACTCAGAATTCTTCCTTTCTAAAAGAACTCAGGGACAAAAATGGAGAAGAGACTGAGGAAAAGAGGTTCAGTGACTGACCCTAATTGGGATCCACCTCAAGGGGAGACTCCAAGGTCTGACACTAATTCTGATGCTATGGTGTGCTTACAGACAGGATTCTGGCATGGCTGTCCTCTGAAAGGCCCAACAAGCAGCTGAAAGAGTCAGAGATGCAGATACTTATACTCAACTAATAGACAGAAGTCAGAAACTCTTGTGGTTGAATTATGGAAAGGGTGGAAGGCAACTCTATAGGAAGACCAGCAGCTTCAACTAACCTGGATCCCCCAAAATTTCTCAGACACCAAGCCACCATTCAGACAGCATACCTTAGCTGATATGAGGACCGTGACACAAATACAGCAGAGGACTGTCTGGTTGGGCTTTAATTAGAGAAGACACACCTAACCCTCAAGAGACTTGAGACCGCAGGGTGTAAGGTCATCTTTTAGGAAGGGCACATCCTCTTATAGACAGGTGCTGAGGAATGGGATGAGAAACAGTCCTGGGGCAAACTGAGAGGGGGATAATAGCTGGATTGTAAAAATAAAAGATTAAAGAATAGTAATAATTATAAAAATTGGAAATTTAGCTTGTTTCTAATACTAGTTATAGATAGAAAACACTATAGAATTGTAAAACTATTAGAACATCAATTAATAAAAATTGAATATTTAACTTTCCAGTTGAAAACTTTGTAATTCAAGAGATAGAAATGTTCTCATGACTTATGAGTAAAACTTAAGGAAACAAGTAAAACTTAAGACTATATATTTGACCTGGTCTTATTATGTTAGTGTAGCTAAGAATCTGTTAGTATCTTTAAAGTTTATGAGTAGTGTTCATATTATTTTCATTTTAACTGTTTTTAGTGTGAATTCTAATACTATTTCAATAGAATAACATAGCTAATATATATCTGTAGTATACAATATATAAAGGCTGTTTTCAAAATGCTTATGTATATGTTAAATTAATTCCAATACATCTGTATTAACTTTTCTGTTCAACCATCTGGAATTGTAATACATTTGTACTTATGGGATTGAATTCATTCAGTAGATTGAGCACAATAGAATACAAAGGGTTAACAGAAAGCTGGAATATGATGGTGAGCTATGGCACCTAACTAAATATCCTTATATTATGGCATGAACTATGTTAAACGTTCTTTATCATTCTACCAACAACATATACAGGCAAAAACTAAAAAACAAGAAAACAAAAAAAATTAGTTGTCAAAATAATGCATGATTTAGGATTATGACTAAATAATATCATGTTAGAGACAAAATTGCCCACTTTTATTGCTTCTTTTTCTTTTTTATAGTTTACAGTTAGATTGATGATCCTTTGAAAAAACAGTTAGGATTAAATTAAATACAAGAATGAGTTACATTCTTGTATTTCTTGTATGCAAATTTCTTTCAAACCTTACTGTCAATAAGCATTTTTTTGAAATAAAATATATTTTTTTAGTGGCAATAGTATCTTTTTTTTCCCTCTGTTCCCTACCAGCCCCTACCTGGATCTTCTGATATGAGACAGGGATTTGGAGTTTTCAAATAAAATATCTTACAGTGTCTTGAGTTTGATAATCCTACAAGCTTAAGAGGAATAATTGTGCTCTGTTTTTATAACTTTTCAGATTAAAATATTTGGCGCTTGATTTAAAAAAATCTCAAGAGAATGAATAGCTCATTGCCTACCTTAAATGCACAAGAACCAAAGAGATGGTACTTATCACTGTAAGGAGTGCACAGCAAAGGTTTGAGTCACAAATTGCTTGTTTTTTTCTTTTCCCCTAATAATTTTTGAAAGTCATTTAAGGTCCTTAGTGTATCCAATCTAATTTTAAGTTGTTGTGGGCGAATTCCTTTTTGTAATAATTCATGTCCTAAATATTGATATGGGAAGTTCTTTTGAACCTTTTCAGGGGCAATCATTAACTCCGCAGCACCCAAATCTTCTTATAAGTCAGCATATGCTGTCAGCAATTCCTTTTCATCTGGAGATACCACCAAAATGTTGTCAATGAAATGGACAATATAAATCTGTGGATATTTCTGCCTTAAAGGCTTTAGGGCAGAGGCTACACACACCTGACACATAGTAGGACTATTTGCCATCCCCTGAGGTAACACGACCCAATGATAGTGATTAAAAGGCTCTTGAAAATTTATGGAAGGAATGCTAAAGGCAATCTCTTTAGGATCTAGTGGAATAGTAAAGAAACTATCCTTTAAGTCAATAACTACCATATGCCAATATTTAGGTATAGCTACAGGAAAAGGGAGACCAGGCTGAGTAGGGCCCACATGTATCCTAATTTTATTAATTTCTCTTAAATCTTGTAATAATCTCCACTTCCAAAGACTTTTTCTTAATCACAAAAATAGGTATATTCCAAGGGGAAGTGGAAGGGACAATATGGCTAGCTTGTAATTGTTCCTGTGCTAATTGATGAGCTGCCTCCAATTTTTCCTTGGACTGGGGCCACTGTAGTATCCACACTGGATCATTTGACTTCCACTTGATGGGCAAAGATTTAACATAAGGAGACTTATTAACAGTGACCCTTACGATAAATTTCCCAAGCCTGTTTTGTCATGAGGATGCTTAATTATTTTTAGCTCTTCACTTACACTATAAGGTTTGTCTTGTAAATTTCTGCCCAATCCTCTCCCTGGGACAAGGCCTTGTCTCCTCATTATGTTTTGTACAGGCTGAGTTGTCAACACAGCCCCTATATCATTGAGCACATCTCGTTCCCACAAGTTGATAGGTATTTTCTCTAAAACAAAAGGCTGAAACCATCCTTCATGTACTTCCTCATGTCTCCATTTAAGAATCTTGCTACTTTTTGAGGAGTTGTAGCTGTCCCCACTCCTTGTAAGGTGGAGTGAGATATCTCTAGCAGCCAGGACTTTGGCCAGAAGGCTTTAGCTATTACAGTGGTATCAGCTCTGGTATCTAGGAGCCCATGCAGGGGCTTTCCTTCAACCCATAGAGTAAGTGTGGCATGCTTCTCTAGGAAGGATACCCAAAATGCTCTAGGCCCAGTGGACCTGAAACCCTGATTTCCATGGGCAGATATAAACACAGGATTGTCAGTATAAAACTGGGGCAAAAGAAGCAATTGAGCTATCCTGTCCTCTTGAGGAATAATTACAATTCCTTTTTCTACAGAAACCATAATTTTAATTTCTCCAGTAAAATCAGAGTCAATCACTCCAGGGAAAATTCTTATTCCTTTCATCAAGGCACTGCTGAGGCCTAGAATAAGGCCTATACTACCAGAGGACAGGGGCCCATGTACCCCAAAGCTAAGTGACTGGGGACCCATTTGAGGTGTTAACACTGCTTGGGTGGAGGAGCAGAGGTCCAGTTTTGCACTTCCTGGGGTACCTCGGACCAGGTCTTTGACAAGAAGGGATTGGTTTGAGGGACAAACTGTGTTGGAGTAGGTTTTACAACAGAAGTTTTCATAGCTCAGTACACTCTCATGTGGGGACCCTGGAGTGGGCCTTGTCCCCGTTTTCTGGAAGGTTTGAAGGCTGTCCCTCTACATCTTGCTTAGATCTACACTTATTTCCCCAATGATAGCCTTTACAGCACTGAGGGCATAATCCAGGGCCTCCTATCTTTTTGTTCTGAGGGCACTCTCTTTTAAAATGTCCAGGTTGTCCACACCCAAAACATGTCCTGGTCCCTCCATTTCCCTTCTGCATGACCACAGCTAAGACTTGTCCCATCACATAATTCCCATCTATTTCTTTGCACAATTTAATATATTCTATTAAACTCTTATTCTTATGAGGTCTAACAGCCTCCTTGCACCATTGATTAGAATTTTCATATGCCAATTGTTTCACTATGTGCATAGCAGTATCAACATCTCCAAACAGCTTCCTAGCCAACTGTAAAAATCTGTGAATTCCCGGAAAGACTCCAAGGGTCCTTGTTCTACCTTGGATAATTGTTCTCCAGCTGACTTATTAGTCAGGGCCTTCCAAGCTCTAACTGCCACTGAAATTTGAGCATAAATGGCAGTTTCATATTGAATCTAGGTTGGAAGGGCTGCATATTGTTCTGCTCCTGTCCGCATTTATAGATTTCTTTGGGGGAATCCGTTAAGTCTAGCTAGCTGTGCACATTGTTCTTGAAATTCTCCCCTCCATAATAGAATATCTCCCGTACTCAATACTGCCCTACGTAATTGTTGCCAATCTTTAGGAGTCAGACTGGACATAGGACTCAAAAATGGCAGAGGTAAAGGGAGCAAGGGGACCATAAGCAGAGACTGCCTCTTTCAGGTTTCTCAACTCCTTAAAACTCAGGGTAACATGCTGTCTGATGGATTGGCCTGCATTGCCAGGGTCCGGGACCTCAACAACAGGATATACCACTCTGTGCAGGGGGAGACTCAGGAAAAATTACCCCTCTCCTTGGAGCCTTGTCTTCACAACACCACTCCAAGGAAGAATAGGAAGAATAGGAGCAGTAGCTCCCTCTCCTATAAGGAAGGGATTTGCACTAGGGGGACATGATTCTGATCTTTTAGTAACACTGTACTTATTAATCTTCCTCTTAGGCACCTCTATTTCTTCTTCTGATGTCTCTCCTTCATCCTCCTCTGAGCTAGAATCCTGATCTGAATCATGGGTTTGTAAGGACCTATGAGAGGCATCATCCTGTGCCTCTTCAAATGTTCTTTCTATCTCCGACATTCGTCCCCTTATTTTAGTGTTAGTACTCAACAGAACATCCTTGACCAATCTCCATAAAGAGAGCGTGGCAACAGGAGGGCTCTCGGGGCCATTTCTCTGCAGTGTTCTTTGTAAATCTCTCATAACCTGTTCCTAATCAGGAATATTAAATCTTCCTGAATGAACAAGTCAGGGACTAATCTTTTCTAAGGTTTTAATAAATTCTTTAGAGGTTTTTTCCTTTACCCCCATTCCCTGCTGTTTGAGTCAAACAACTATCTGATCTGTTAGTTGTAAAGTAGAACTCGCAGTTCCCATGATGCCAAAATTTTCCTTTTCACTATTTATTTCCCAATACGTCCCTCCTTCTTTACTGGCCGGCTTCCCGGGATGATCCCATCAGGAAATCTTCTCTTTTCCGATCTCCGTGGAACCCTCCAATTGTTGATGCCCGCACTAACATGTCACTGAGGTCTGGCCTGCAGGATTAAAAAACACACATATTTGGGTCATTCATATCATAAGAATGCCAAATCTGTAGCTTTATTCACTGAATATATACCCCAAGTTCACTGAGTGGACAATTCCAGGAAGCACAGTGGGAAAACTGGCTTAATGCCAGTTTAAAAGACCAAATATGTGCCCCAAATTTACTGGGTAGAAATCCAGGAAGACCAGCCTAAGTCCCAGGAACAAAGACTGAGAACAAAAGACAGGAACAAATGGACCACCACCCAGATGTACACCCGGGTGTGTCACTACTCTCCAGGGCATTCCTTTGTTGGAAACAAAAGGCTTCTACATGCATCAGAGGGGCTTCAGCAGGGATCAAACATTGCAGGGGACTCAGGAGGGTCTGACACAGAACTATTTTGAATTTTCTGAGAAAATACCAGACTGATTTCCAAAGTCGTAGTACCAGCCTGCTATGCAACCAGTAATGGAGGAATGTTCCTCTTTCTCCACATCCAGCACCTGCTGTCACCTGAATTTTGTATCTAAACCATTCTGAATGTTGTGAGGTAGAATCTCAGGGTTGCTTTGATTTTCAATTCCTTCATGACCAAGGATGTTGAACATTTCCTTAAGTGCTTCTCAGTCATGTGAGATTTCTCAGTTGAGAATTGTGTGTTTAGCTCTGTATCACATTTTTTATTGGATACTTCTTTATTTACATTTCAAATGTTATCCTCTTTCCCTCTTTTCTGTGCATAAATCCCCTATTCCAATCCCCCTCCTCCTTCGTCTTTGAGGGTGTTCTACCCAACCACACATCTTTTCCCACCTCGCTGCTCTGGCATACCCTTACACTGGCGGGGAGGGTCCAACTTTGGAAGTAACAAGGGATTCTCCTCCCTCTTGTGCCCAACAAGACCATCCTCTGCTGGAGGATGTAGCTGGAGCTATGGGTCTGTCCATGTGTACTCTTTGGATGGTGGTTTGGTTTCTGGGAGCTCTGGTTGGTTGGTGTTGTTTTTCTTATGGGGATGCAAACAACTTCAGTTCTTCCAATCCTTTCTCTAACTCCTCCAACAGGGACCCCATTCTCAGTTCAATGGTTGGCTTTGAATTTCTGATCTTTCTAAGACATCAATCATGAAGTGGTGCTAAACTATTTCAAATGCTTTATATCAACATCTAATGAAATGATCCTGTAATTTTTCTTCTTTGAATTTGGTTATGTAGTGGATTACATTGATGGATTTTCATATACTGAACTGTCAATGCATCCCTGGGCTAAAGCCTACTTGATCATGGTGAATGATCATTTTGATGTGTTCTTGGGTTTGGTTTGTAAAGATTTTATTACTTTGTCTCAATATTCATAAGGGAAATTGGTCTGAAGTTCCCTTTCTTTGTAGGGTCTTTGTGTGGTTTGGTATAAGCTTGATGGTGGATTCAAAGAACAAATTGAGTAGTGTTCCTTCTGTTTCTATTTTGTGGAATAGTTTGAAGAGCATTGGTATGAGGTTTTCTATGAAGGTCTAATAGATTTTTGCACTAAACCCATTTGGTCCTGGGCATTTTTTGGTTGGGTACTTTTAATGATTGCTTCTATTTCTTTAGGGATTATGGGACTGTTTAGGTTATCTGACCCTGATTTAACTTTGGTACCTGGAAGATATCTAGAAAACTGTCCATATCATCCAGATTTTTCAATTTTGTTGAGTATAGGCTTTTGTAGTAGGATCTGATATTTTTTTAAAATTTCCTCAGATTCTGTTGTTATGTGACTGGAGAAACTGCTTTTCTGTTTCAATCTATTTGGAGTTCTATATATTCGTGGGCATCTCTTTCTTTAGGTTAGGAAAGTTTTCTTCTATAATTTTTGTTGATATTTTCTGACCCATTAATTTGGGAATCTTTGCTTTCTTCTATAACTATTATACTAAGGTTTAGTATTCCTATTGGGTCCTGGATTTCTTAAATATTTTGGGTTAGGAGCTTTTTGCATTTTGCATTCTCCTTGAATAGTGTCTATATTTTCTTGGGTATCTTTTGTTCCAGAGATTCTATCTTCTATCTCTTTTTTTTTCTGTTGATGATACTTGAATCTGTGACTCCTAGGTTTTTTTTTTTGTCTCCAGGGTTCACCCTCCTTGTGATTTCTTTGTTGTGTCTATGTCCATTTTTAGATCCTGTATGTTTTTCTTAAATTCCATCACTGGTTTGCTTGTGTTTTCTTGTATTGCTTTAAGGGATTTTTGTGTTTCCTCACTAAAGACTTCTACTTGTTCATGTAGATTCTACGTTATGTAATTCCTAAAGTCCTCCAACTTCATCATGAGTTGTGATTTTAAATCAAAATCTTGCTTTTCCAGTGTGTTGGGGTATCCAGGGCTTGCTGTGGTAGGAATACTGGGTTCTGATGATCAGATAAACCATCTAAGAAGTCCCATGACTCCTAAAGTGATAGAAGCAGTTACTAAAGGCCACTCAAACAAAAAAAACAAGACAAAACAAAACAACAACAAAAAAAACAAAACTCAGAACCAGATGGGTTTAGTGGAGAATTTTATCAGACCTTCATAGAAGACCTACTACCAATACCGTCCAAACTATTCCACAAAATAGAAACAAAAGGAACACTACCCAATTCCTTCTATATAGCCACAATTATGCTTATATCTAAGCCACACAAAGACCCAACAAAGAAAGAGAACTTCAGACCAATTTTCCCTATGAATATCGAAGCAAAAATATTCAATAAAATTCACACAAACTGAATCCAAGAACACATCAAAAGCATATTCCATCATGATCAAGTAGGCTTTACCCCAGGAATGCAGGGATGGTTCAATATATAGAAATCCATCAATGTATTCCACTATATAACCAAACTCAAAGGAAAAAAGCCACATGATCATTTCATTAGATGCTGAGAAAGCATTTGACAAAATTCAACACCCCATCGTGTTAAAAGTCTTAGAAAGTTCAGGAATTCAAGCCTCATAGCTAAACATAGTAAACGCAATATGAAGCAAACTAGTAGCCGACATAAAACTAAATGGGGAGAAACTTGAAAGCAATCCCACTAAAATCAGGGACTAAACAAGGCTGTCCACTATCTTCCTACCATTAAATATAGTACTCAAAGTCCTAGCCAGAGTAATTAGACAACAGAAGCAGATCAAAAGAATACAAATTGAAAAGAAAGAAGTCAAAATATCTTTATTTGCAGATGATATGATAGTATATTTAAGTGTCCCCAGGATTTCCACCAGATAACTACTAAACTGTCAAACAACTTCAGCAAATTAACTGGATATAAAATTAAATCAAACAAATCAGTAGTGTTCCTTTACTCAAAGGATAAACAGTCTGAGAAAGACATTAGGGAATTAACACCTTTCACAATAGGCACAAATAACATAAAATACCTTGGTGTGACTCTAGCAAAGGAAGTGAAAGATCTGTATGATAAAAACTTCATGTCTCTGAAGAAAGGAAGCAAATAAGACCTCAGAAGATGGAAAGATCTCCCATGCTCATGGATTGGCAGGGTTGATATTGTAAAAATGACCATCTTGCCAAAAACAATCTCCAGATCCAATGCAACCCCATCAAAATTCCAACTCAATTCTTCATATAATTAAAAAGAGAAATTTGCAAATTCATTTGGAATAACAAAAAAAACCCAAAAAACAAAAAACAGGATTTCAAAAACTATCTTCAACAATAAAAGAACTTCTGGGGGAATCACCATCCCTCACCTCAAGCTGTTTTACAGAATAGTAGTGATAAAAATGGTAGGGTATAGGTAAAAAGACAGTCAGGTAGATCAATGGAATAGAATTGAAGACCCAGAAATGAACCCACACACCTAGGGTCACTTGATATTTGACAAAGGAGTCAAAACCATCCAGTGTATAAAAGAGCATTTTCAACAAATGGTGTTGGATCAAGTGGAGGTAGCATGTAGAAGGATGCAAATTGGTCTGTTCCTTTTGCCCTGTACAAAGTACATGTCCAAGTGGATCAAGGACCTCTACATAAAGCCAGAAACACCCAAACTTATAGAAGAAAAAGTGGAGAAGAACCTCTAACACATTGTCACTGGGGAAAATTTCCTGAACTGAACACCAACGGCTTATGCTCTAAGATAAAGAATCAACAAATGTGGCCTCATAAACTTGCAGAGCTTCTGTAAGGCAAAGGACACTGTCATTAGAACAAAATGGCAACCAACAGATTGGGAAAAGATCTTTACCAATCCTACATCTGAGGACTAATATCCAATATATACAAAGAACTCAACAACCAGTGAATCAAATAACCGTATTAAAAATGGAGTACAGAGCTAAACAAAGAATTCTCAGGTGAGAATTGAATATTGAATTGCTGAGAAGCACCTAAAGAAATGTTCAATATCTTTAGTTGTCAGGGAAATACAAATCAAAACAACCCCGAGATTCCATCTCATACCAGTCTGAATGGCTAGGATCAAATATGTAGGTGACAACAGGAGCTGGTGAGGGTGTGGAGAAAGAGGAACACTCCTCCATTGTTTGTGGGATTGCAAGCTGGCACATCCACTCTGGAAATCAGCCTGGAGGTTCCAAAGAAATTGGACATAGGACTACCTGAGGACACAGCTATACCACCCCTAAGCATATACCTAAAAGATGTTCCAACAGAGAACAAACACACATGCTTCACTATGTTCATAGCAGCCGTATTTATAATAGCCAGTAACTAGAAGAAACCTGATGTCCTTCAACAGAAGAATGTATAGAGAAAATGTACGTTTACACAATAAAGGACTTCTCAGGTATTAAACACAATGACTTCATGAAATTTGTAGCCAAATGGATGGAAACAGACATTATTATCATGAGTGTGGTAACCCAGTCACAAAAGAACACATATGGTATGCACTCACTGATAAGTGGATATTAGCCCAAAAAGTGGAAATACCCAAGATACAACTCACATACTACATGAAGCTCAAGAAGAAAGAAGACCAAAGCATGGGTGCTTCAGTTCTTTTTAGAAGGGGGAACAAAATACTCAGGAGACATACATGGTGGGAAGGACTTGGAAGGAAGAGGAGGGGAGAGAAAAAGAGGGAGCATCATCAGGAATGAGGAAAATCAAATGATATACAACGGGTCAGGAATTTGAGCAGAATTGTTCAGAAATGGAGGACCAGGAACTGTGATAGCAATCAGAAAGTAACAGATTCTAGGAACACAAGAGACTCCCAGGTGTGCAAGGGGTGACATTAGGTGAAATAACCCACATAGGGGAGGGAGAATTTACAGAGACTATATCCAGAGGTTAGTCAAGGCCCTGGGTGGGAGATGGGTCCACCTACTCATATGCACTCACTGATAAGTGGATATTAGCTGCAAGGTTTGAATTACCCAAGATACAATCCACAGACCACATAAAGCTCAAGAAGAAAAAAGACCAAAGTGTGGTTGCTTCAATCCGTAAAATGGGGACAAAAATATTCATAGGAGGAGATATGGAGACAAGTTTGGAGCAGAGACTGAAGGAATGTCCATTCAGAGTCTACCCCACGGGGGAATCCAACCTATATACATACAGCCCACACACCCAGATAATATTTCAGATACAAAAATTTTGCATCTGCCTGATATACCTGTCTCCTGAGAGGCTCTGCCAGAGCATTACAAACAGAGGCAAACACTTGCAGCCAACCATTGAACTGAGAACAGGGTCCCCATTGGAGGAATTAGAGAAAGGATTTAAGGAGCTGAAGGGCTTTGCAACCGCATAAGAACAGCAATACCCACCAATCAGAGCTCCCAGGGACTAAACCACCATCCAAAGAGTCCAAATGGATAGGCCTATGGCTCGAGCTGCATATTTAGCAGAGGATGGTGTTTTGGGGCACAAGAAGGAGAAGGCCTTCGTCCTCTCAAGGTTGGACCCCCCATTGTAGTGAAATATGAGGGCAGAGAGCCTGGAAGTGGTGGGTGGTTGGGTGAGAGAACACCCTCAGACAAGGAGGGAGAGAAGGAGTGGGAAACGGGGGTTATGGATAGGAAACCGGGAAGGGACATAACATCTGAAATGTAAATAAAAAATCATCCAATAATAAAAGGAAGGTCTCTGAGATCATTATGAGATGTAATTTTAAATCCAAACTTTGCTTTTCCAGTGTGTTGATGTATCCAGGACTTGCTGTAGGAGAATTAGGTTCTGATTAGGCCAAGAAGTCTTGGTTTCTGTTGCTTAGGTTCTTGTGCTTGCCTCTCACCATCTGGTTATCTCTGCTGTTTGTTGGTCTTGCTCTGATTGGAACTTATTCCTCCTGTGGGCCCATAAGTCTTTGATTTAAGGAGTGAGAGCACTACTGGGAGACCACCTCTCTCTGGGCAAGATTTTGTTATGAAGGACATGGCACAGCCTTGGCTCTGGGAACAGATGGAGACCAGAGCATCCCGTCCCAGGCTGCTCTCCAGTTCCTGTGCCCTGTCTGCTCTTGGCTGGTCCTTCTTTGGACAGTTATTGGAGCTAAAGTGGGGTCTCAACTGTGGACTTAGGAGTGAGAGCACTCCTGGGAGACCAGCTGTCTCTGAGCAGGATTTGGTTATGGATGGCTGTGGGACAGCCTTAGTTCTGGTTGCAGATGGATACCAGAGGCTTCTAGTGATATTTTAAATTAAGATAAATATTTCAAAACTTAAATTGCATAGGAAGAACAATAATATACACCACCCAGACACCACTAAAGCTCTCAGGGATTAAACCACCAACCAATGTGTACATGTGGAGGGACCCATGACTCCAGCTACACATGTAGCAGAGGATGGCATTGTCCAGCATCAATAGGAGGAAAAGCCCCTGGTCCTGTGAAGGCTTGATTCCCCAATATAGGGTAATTCCAGGTGTTGAGGTTGGAGTGGTTGTGTGGGAGTGGGCGCATCCTCATAGAAGCAGAGGGAGGGAAAGGGGTATGGAGAGAGGGGAAAGGGGCTAAAATTTAAAATGTAAATACATAAAATATCCAAGAAAATAAATTAAAAATACCTTAAATTGGTAATGACTGGTTAAATGAATATACGTTCTGTAGTTTTTTTTCTTTACTGTCTTTTGGTTTAATTCCAATAAAATTAAATGAAAATTGATTTTGTTACTTTATAATTATAGTACTATATAATTATAGAATAAGTTATATAGATATAACCTTTTCTTTTCTTAGCTCCTCCTTTTGTTTTTGTAACCAAAATTTCTGTTATCTTTTTGCTCTTTTTTTTGCCTTAATTATTTTTATTTTACACTGTTAACTCATTCCTAATTGAATTAAGTATCTATGTCACATAGAATGAGAGCATCAGAAAGAAAATAAGACATAGATCTTCATGGGATTCCTATGCATGGTACTGTAGTATCCACTGACCTAGTTTTCCAGGTTCTTATATTTACTCTAGTGAAGTGGTATAACTCAAAACAGTGAATTCAACGAGCACAATTTCATCATGAAAAAATTTCAGGGACATGTTATGTGTATCATATGTGCATACATGAATAAGAAACAACCTTTATCTTTAAGAAACTCACGTTTAATGTTCTCTTATAAACCACTGTGTGTTATCACATTGGCATTTCCACATGAGACGAAAGGGTTATGCAGCATATATCTTCCATCCACATGAGAAACTATACTGTAAACTGATATCTCAGCAATTCTCTGACCAAAGTTGCAGTTGCATATTTTGAATCAAGCGTGCCCACAGTCCATTGAAACATATTTTTCTTAAAACTACAAAACTGAGTCTGATGTTCTTAGGTCCTAATTGCTTATCTTATCTCCACATCTTATAAAATTTGAGAATGAAGGATCAGGAAAACTCCCCTGGGAGACACGGTTATCACAGTCACTTCACATCAGTTTCTAGTTCACGGATGTGAGTTGCAGAAATCCTCTCCAGTATCAAATTTTCAGGGAAAGATTATGGGAAATTTTGTAACTTCTGATGAATAAAATTAAATTTGATATGTATAACGTTATTTCAATGACTATCTGAAATAGTATATTCAAGATATAATGAAAATCCAAGAGGCATTTTTCAATCTGACTGGTAAGAATCCTGTGGATTATTTAGGATAATCAGTATAAAATTCACTATACTAAAAAGTGTCTAATTTAAGAATACACTGATATCTACAAGAAACAAGGTGTGAAAGTTTTCAAAACCAAACTACATGCATTCAGCTCTGTGACTTACAAAATAGTCTGCACATTAAATTTTCCTAAATCTTTCATTTTTAGTTCTTATTTTCAATGTATTTTCTTTACAGGTACTGCAATGTATTTTTCATCTAACATTTTAACATTCATGCTATATTGTTCTCCATTCCAACTAATTGATACACCCTACCTTTGTGTATATTAAAGTTCAAGGAAATATCCAGCCCACCATGGGCATGACATATTAAAAACAGATTCCAGGTTTTCTCTGACAGCCTGTGAAGCATGGCACACCTGGTAATGATGAGTTGTGGCCTGATTTCTGGCAACATAGTCAGCTACAAAAGCCAAGAACTAGAATATTAAGGGGGAACCCTTCATACAGGTTAAAAGAAAGTTGATTACTATGTGAGATCTCTAAGTTTGTTTTCAGATTCATAGCCTACCTTTTCCTTATTTTGCTCTCCTTATGATCTGATATTTGCACAGGGGAAGACCCCTGCAAGGAGACCATCTACTCATGTGAGAACACACATCTCAAGGTTAGGTCTTGAATTTCAGGGCAGTTTATCTCCAAAATATTCTCTTAAAAATTTAAGGCAGTTTTATATTACCAAGCTGAACATTTATTTCTAGTCATTCAGTCATTACCTTCATGATGAATCTGTGTTTCAAATATCCCCAAGAAGGAATACTGAACAGTTTTCTATGGATGTATCATCATGGAAAGTTACACTAGCAACATCATCATATCAAACTCTAGCATGTAGGACCCTAGGGCATGGCCTCTTGCACTTATATTATGTGGGCCATGCTCTCTGAATTATAGGCAATATTATTTTAATTACTTTATTCATTTCAAATGATATTCCCTTCCCAGTTACCCCTCCACAAAACCCCCATCCTATCCCCTTCTCCTTTGCCTCTATGAGGGTGTTCCCCCACCCACTCACCTACTCCTGCCTCATTGCTCTTTCATTCCCCTAGAGTGAGCATGAAGTTTCCACAGTTCCAAGGGCCCCACTTTCATTTATGTCAGATATGGCCGTCATTTGCTACATATGTTTCTGGACTCACGGCTCCCTCCATGTATAGTCTTTGGTTGGTGGTTTAGTCCCTGGAAGCTCTGGGTGGTCCAGTTAGCTGATATTGTTCTTCTTATGGATTTGCAATTCCCTTCAGCTCCTTCAGTCCTTCAAATAATTCTTCTTTGGGAGTCCCCCACTCAGTCCAATGGTTGGCTATGAGAATCTGCATCTGTATTTTTCAGGTGTCGGTAGAAACTCTCAGGAAACAGCCATACTAGACTCCTGTCAGCAAGCTCTTCTTGACATCAGCAATAAGTAATATTAAAGAAATTTAATAACCAAACCACTGAGTAACTTACATAGCTAGAGAGTAAATGTTTGGGAGAGTTATAAAAATGCATTATATTGATAGTATATATTAAATATGCGAGTGAATCAGCATGAACATTCTGAGTGTAGGTTTGTACTTACATCCTTTAAGGCAAAATTATTCCAAAAGTAAAAAACATCTCTAAGACTGTATTCCAAATGAATTAGATGTGAATGTAGTGCTCATTTCATTAAGTGATTTTCTTAAGATAAAGAGTGTGTGATTTACAAGAGGAACCACAGGAAAGGAATGAAACTATTTTAAGAAATACTATTTTTTCAGAAGTTCTTTACCATACAGCACACTATCTATAATTCTTTGATCTTTACTTGAATATATATATATATATATATATTCATTCATACCATTATTGAAATTTAATGTAAATTTTGGTTGTTTATAGTTCATCCATCTAGCTAATCATTTATTAATCAACTAACCAACTAGTGATAGAAGAAAAAACTTTGCAAAATGATCATTCACCACGATCAAGAAAGTGTCATCGCAGGGATGCAGGGATGGTTCAATATGTGAAAATCCATCAACATAATCCACTATATAAACAAAATCAAAATAAAAAAAGCACACGATCATCTCATTATATATTGAAAAAGCTTTTGACAAAATACAACACACCTTCATACACACCTATGGTCACTTGATTATTGACAAAGAAGCTAAAACTGTCTAGTGAGAATTCACAACCATTTTCAATCAGTATTACTCAAATTGACCCATTTTTTTATTATTATTATTAACTTGAGTATTTCTTATTTACATTTCGAGTGTTATTCCCTTTCCGGGTTTACGGGCTAACATCCCCCTAACCCCCCTCCCCCCATTGTCGCCCTCCCCCCACAGTCTTGTTAACTGGGGGTTCAGTCTAGCAGGACCCAGGGCTTCCCTTCCACTGGTGCTCTTTTTTTTTTTTTTTTTTAATTTTTTTTTTTTTTTTTTTCCCGGAGCTGGAAACCGAACCCAGGGCCTTGTGCTTGCTAGGAAAGCACTCTACCACTGAGCTAAATCCCCAACCAGAGTCCAAGGTCAGTCCATGTATAGTCTTTAGGTAGTGGCTTAGTCCCTGGAAGCTCTGGTTGCTTGGCATTGTTGTACATATGGAGTCTCGAGCCCTTCAAGCTCTTCCAGTTCTTTCTCTGATTCCTTCAACGGGGGTCCTATTCTCAGTTCAGTGGTTTGCTGCTGGCATTCGCCTCTGTATTTGCTGTATTCTGGCTGTGTCTCTCAGGAGCGATCTACATCTGGCTCCTGTCGGTCTGCACTTCTTTGCTTCATCCATCTTGTCTAATTGGGTGGCTGTATATGTATGGGCCACATGTGGGGCAGGCTCTGAATGGGTGTTCCTTTGGTCTCTGTTTTAATCTTTGCCTCTCTCTTCCCTGCCAAGGGTATTCTTTTCCCCATTTAAAGAAGGAGTGAAGCATTCACATTTTGATCATCCGTATTGAGTTTCATTTGTTCTAGGGATCTAGGGTAATTCAAGCATTTGGGCTAATAGCCACTTATCAATGAGTGCATATGATGTATGTCTTTCTGTGATTGGGTTAGCTCACTCAGGATGATATTTTCCAGTTCCAACCATTTGCGTACGAATTTCATAAAGTCGTTGTTTTTGATAGCTGAGTAATATTCCATTGTGTACATGTACCACATTTTCTGTATCCATTCCTCTGTTGAAGGGCATCTGGGTTCTTTCCAGCTTCTGGCTATTATAAATAAGGCTCGATGAACATAGTGGAGCACGTGTCTTTTTTATATGTTGGGCATCTTTTGGGTATATGCCCAAGAGAGGTATAGCTGGATCCTCAGGCAGTTCAATGTCCAATTTTCTGAGGAACCTCCAGACTGATTTCCAGAATGGTTGTACCAGTCTACAATCCCACCAACAATGGAGGAGTGTTCCTCTTTCTCCAAATCCTCGCCAGCATCTGCTGTCACCTGAGTTTTTGATCTTAGCCATTCTCACTGGTGTGAGGTGAAATCTCAGGGTTGTTTTGATTTGCATTTCCCTGATGACTAAAGATGTTGAACATTTCTTTATGTGTTTCTCAGCCATTCGGCATTCCTCAGCTGTGAATTCTTTGTTTAGCTCTGAACCCCATTTTTTAATAGGGTTATTTGTCTCCCTGCAGTCTAATTTTTTGAGTTCTTTGTATATTTTGGATATAAGGCCTCTATCTGTTGTAGGATTGGTAAAGATCTTTTCCCAATCTGTTGGTTGCGTTTTGTCCTAACCACAGTGTCCTTTGCCTTACAGAAGCTTTTGCAGTTTTATGAGATCCCATTTGTCAATTCTTGATCTTAGAGCATAAGCCATTGGTGTTTTGTTCAGAAATTTTTTCCAGTGCCCATGTGTTCCAGATGCTTCCTAGTTTTTTCTTCTATTAGTTTGAGTGTGTCTGGTTTGATGTGGAGGTCCTTGATCCACTTGGACTTAAGCTTTGTACAGGGTGATAAGCATGGATCGATCTGCATTCTTCTACATGTTGACCTCCAGTTGAACCAGCACCATTTGCTGAAAATGCTATCTTTTTTCCATTGGATGGTTTTGGCTCCTTTGTCAAAAATCAAGTGACCATAGGTGTGTGGGTTCATTTCTGGGTCTTCAATTCTATTCCATTGGTCTATCTGTCTGTCTCTGTACCAATACCATGCAGTTTTTATCACTATTGCTCTGTAATACTGCTTGAGTTCAGGGATATTGATTCCCCCTGAAGTCCTTTTATTGTTGAGGATAGCTTTAGCTATCCTGGGTTTTTTGTTATTCCAGATGAATTTGCAAATTGTTCTGTCTAACTCTTTGAAGAATTGGATTGGTATTTTGATGGGGATTGCATTGAATCTGTAGATTGCTTTTGGTAAAATGGCCACTTTTACTATATTAATCCTGCCAATCCATGAGCATGGGAGATCTTTCCATCTTCTGAGGACTTCTTCAATTTCTTTCTTCAGTGTCTTGAAGTTCTTATTGTACAGATCTTTTACTTGCTTGGTAAAAGTCACACCGAAGTACTTTATATTATTTGGGTCTATTATGAAGGTGTCGTTCCCTAATTTCTTTCTCGGCTTGTTTCTCTTTTTGTAGAGGAAGGCTACTGATTTATTTGAGTTAATTTTATACCCAGCCACTTTGCTGAAGTTGTTTATCAGCTTTAGTAGTTCTCTGGTGGAACTTTTTGGGATCACTTAAATATACTATCATATCATCTGCAAATAGTGATATTTTGACTTCTTCTTTTCCGATCTGTATCCCTTGACCTCCTTTTTGTTGTCTGATAGCTCTGGCTAGAACTTCAAGAACTATATTGAATAAGTAGGAGAGAGTGGGCAGCCTTGTCTAGTCCCTGATTTTAGTGGGATTGCTTCAAGTTTCTCTCCATTTAGTTTAATGTTAGCAACTGGTTTGCTGTATATGGCTTTTACTATGTTTAGGTATGGGCCTTGAATTCCTATTCTTTCCAGGACTTTTTATCATGAAGGGTGTTGAATTTTGTCAAATGCTTTCTCAGCATCTAATGAAATGATCATGTAGTTTTGTTCTTTCAGTTTGTTTATATAATGAATTACGTTGATGGTTTTCCGTATATTAAACCATCCCTGCATGCCTGGGATGAAGCCTACTTGATCATGGTGGATGATTGTTTTGATGTGCTCTTGGATTCGGTTTGCCAGAATTTTATTGAGTATTTTTGCGTAGATATTCATAAGGGAAATTGGCCTTAAGTTCTCTTTCTTTGTTGTGTCTTTGTGTGGTTTAGGTATAAGAGTAATTGTGGCTTCATAGAAGGTATTTGGTAGTGATCCATCTGTTTCAATTTTGTGGAATAGTTTGGATAATATTGGTATGAGGTCTTCTGTGAAGGTCTGATAGAATTCTGCACTAAACCCGTCTGGACCTGGGCTCTTTTTGGTTGGGAGACCTTTAATGACTGCTTCTATTTCCTTAGGAGTTATGGGGTTGTTTAACTGGTTTATCTGTTCCTGATTTAACTTCTGTACCTGGTATCTGTCTAGGAAATTGTCCATTTCCTGAAGATTTTCAAGTTTTGTTGAATATAGGTTTTTATAGTAAGATCTGATGATTTTTTGAATTTCCTCTGAATCTGTAGTTATGTCTCCCTTTTCATTTCTGATTTTGTTAATTTGGACACACTCTCTGTGTCCTCTCGTTAGTCTGGCTAGGGGTTTATCTATCTTGTTGATTTTCTCAAAGAACCAACTTTTGGTTCTGTTGATTCTTTCTATGGTCCTTTTTGTTTCTACTTGGTTGATTTCAGCTCTGAGTTTGATTATTTCCTGCCTTCTACTCCTCCTGGGTGTATTTGCTTCCTTTTGTTCTAGAGCTTTTAGGTGTGCTGTCAAGCTGCCGACATATGCTCTTTCCTGTTTCTTTCTGCAGGCACTCAGCGCTATGAGTTTTCCTCTTAGCACAGCTTTCATTGTGTCCCATAAGTTTGGGTATGTTGTACCTTCATTTTCATTAAATTCTAAAAGTTTTTAATTTCTTTCTTTATTTCTTCCTTGACCAGGTTATCATTGAGTAGAGCATTGTTCAATTTCCACGTATATGTGGGCATTCTTCCTTTATTGTTATTGAAGACCAGTTTTAGGCCATGGTGGTCCGATAGCACGCATGGGATTATTTCTATCTTTCTGTACCTGTTGAGGCCCGTTTTTAGACCAATTATATGGTCAATTTTGGAGAAAGTACCATGAGGAGCTGAGAAGAAGGTATATCCTTTCGCTTTAGGATAGAATGTTCTATAAATATCCGTTAAGTCCATTTGGCTCATGACTTCTCTTAGTCTGTCTACATCTCTGTTTAATTTCTGTTTCCATGATCTGTCCATTGATGAGAGTGGGGTGTTGAAATCTCCCACTATCATTTTGTGAGGTGCAATGTGTGTTTTGAGCTTTAGTAAGGTTTCTTTTATGTATGTAGGTGCCCTTGTATTTGGGGCATAGATATTTAGGATTGAGAGTTCATCTTGGTGGATTTTTCCTTTGATGAATATGAAGTGTCCTTCCTTATCTTTTTTGATGACTTTTAGTTGAAAATTGATTTTTATTTGATATTAGAATGTCTACTCCAGCTTGCTTCTTCTGACCATTTGCTTGGAAAGTTGTTTTCCAGCCTTTCACTCTGAGGTAGTGTCTGTCTTTGTCTCTGAGGTGTGTTTCCTGTAGGCAGCAGAATGCAGGGTCCTTGTTGCGTATCCGGTTTGTTAATCTATGGCTTTTTATTGGGGGGTTGAGGCCATTGATGTTGAGAGATATTAAGGAATAGTGATTATTGCTTCCTCTTATATTCATATTTGGATGTGAGGTTATGTTTGTGTGCTTTCATTCTCTTTGTTTTGTTGCCAAGACAATTAGTTTCTTGCTTCTTCTAGGGTATAGCTTGCCTCCTTATGTTGGGCTTTACCATTTATTATCCTTTGTAGTGCTGGATTTGTAGAAAGATATTGTGTAAATTTGGTTTTGTCATGGAATATCTTGGTTTCTCCATCTATGTTAATTGAGAGTTTTGCAGGATACAGTAACCTGGGCTGGCATTTGTGTTCTCTTAGGGTCTGTATGACATCAGTCCAGGATCTTCTGGCCTTCATAGTTTCTAGCGAGAAGTCTGGTGTGATTCTGATAGGTCTGCCTTTATATGTTACTTGACCTTTTTCCCTTACTGCTTTTAATATTCTTTCTTTATTTTGTGCGTTTGGTGTTTTGACTATTATGTGACGGGAGGTGTTTCTTTTCTGGTCCAATCTATTTGGAGTTCTGTAGGCTTCTTGTATGCCCATGGGTATCTCTTTTTTTAGGGTAGGGAAGTTTTCTTCTATGATTTTGTTGAAGATATTTACTGGTCCTTTGAGCTGGGAGTCTTCACTCTCTTCTATACCTATTATCCTTAGGTTTGATCTTCTCATTGAGTCCTGGATTTCCTGTATGTTTTGGACCAGTAGCTTTTTTCGCTTTACATTATCTTTGACAGTTGAGTCAATGATTTCTATGGAATCTTCTGCTCCTGAGATTCTCTCTTCCATCTCTTGTATTCTATTGGTGAAGCTTGTATCTACAGCTCCTTGTCTCTTCTTTTGTTTTTCTATATCCAGGGTTATTTCCATGTGTTTTTTCTTGATTGCTTCTATTTCCATTTTTAATTCCTTCAACTGTTTGATTGTGTTTTCCTGGAATTCTTTCAGGGATTTTTGAGATTCCTCTCTGTAGGCTTCTACTTGTTTATTAATATTTTCCTCTGTTTCTCTAAGGGAGTTCTTCACGTCTTTCTTGAAGTCCTCCAGCATCATGATCAAATATGATTTTGAGACTAGATCTTGCTTTTCTGGTGTGTTTGGATATTCCATGTTTGTTTTGGTGGGAGAATTGGGCTCCGATGGTGCCATGTAGTCTTGGTTTCTGTTGCTTTGGTTCCTGCGCTTGCCTCTCGCCATCAGATTATCTCTAGTGTTACTTTGTTCTGCTATTTCTGACAGTGGCTAGACAGTCCTATAAGCCTGTGTGTCAGGAGTGCTGTAGACCTGTTTTCCTGTTTTCTTTCAGCCAGTTATGGGGACAGAGTGTTCTGCTTTCGGGCGTGTAGTTTTTCCTCTCTACAGGCCTTCAGCTGTTCCTGTGGGCCTGTGTCTTAAGTTCACCAGGCAGGTCACTTGCAGCAGAAAAGTTGGTCTCACCTGTGGTCCCGAGGCTCAAGTTCACTGGAGGGGTGCTGCCCACGGGCTCTCTGCGGCAGCAGCAACCAGGAAGATCTGCACCGCCCTTTCCGGTAGCTTCAGTGCACCAGGGTTCCAGATGGCCTTTGGTGTTTTCCTCTGGCGCCCGAGATGTGTGTGCAGAGTGCAGTCTCTTCTGGTTTCCCAGGCTTGTCTGCCTCTCTGAAGGTTTAGCTCTCCCTCCCACGGGATTTGGGTGCAGAGAACTGTTTATCCGGTCTGTTTCCTTCAGGTTCCGGCGGTGTCTCAGGCAGGGGTCCTGCCGCTCCTGGGCCCTCTTCCAAGGGAGCCCAGAGGCCTTATACAGTTTCCTCTTGGGCCAGGGATGTGGGCAGGGGTGGGCAGTGTTGGTGGTCTCTTCCGCTCTGCAGCCTCAGGAGTGCCCACCTGACCAGGCGGTGAGGTCTCTCTCCCACGGGGTCTGGGAGCAGAGAGCTGCTGCAGGCTGGGATCCGAGGGTGTGGGACTCCCGGTAAACACAGGACGTGCCCGGTCCTAGAGGAATTCTGCCTCTGTGTGTCCCGAGTTCACCAGGCAGATCTCTTGCAGCAGAAAAGTTGGTCTTACCTGTGGTCCCGAGGCTCAAGTTCGCTCGCGGGGTGCTGCCCACGGGCTCTCTGCGGCAGCAGCAACCAGGAAGATCTGCGCCGCCCTTTCCGGTAGCTTCAGTGCACCAGGGTTCCAGATGGCCTTTGGTGTTTTCCTCTGGCGTCTGAGATGTGTGTGCAGAGTGCAGTCTCTTCTGGTTTCCCAGCCTTGTCTGCCTCTCTGAAGGTTTAGCTCTCCCTCCCAAGGGATTTGGGTGCAGAGAACTGTTTATCCGGTCTGTTTCCTTCAGGTTCCGGCCAAATTGACCCATTCTTATCTCGTTGTACAAACCTCAAGTCTAAGTGAATCAAAGATTTCCACATAAAACTGGGTACACTGAAACAAGTAGGAGAGACAGTGAGGAAGAGCCTTGACCAATGGCTTAAGCTCTAAGATCAAGAAATGACAAATGGGACCTCATAAAATTGCAAAACTTCTGTTAGGCAAAGGACATTTTCAATAGGACAAAATGGCAACCAGAAGATTGGGTAAAGAACTTTACCAATCCTACATCCAATAGCAGTCTAATATCTAATATATACAAAGAAATCAAGAAGTTAGACTCCAGAGAACCAAATAACCCTATTAAAAATGGGATACAGGGCTAATTAAAGAATTCTCAAGTGAGTAATGTACAATGGCTGAGAAGCAACTAGAGAAAATTTCAACATCCCTAATCTTCAGAGAAATGCAAATAAAGTCTTGAGATTCCACCTCACATCAGTCAGAATGGCTAAAATAATAAAATAAAAATAAGAAAGCAAAAAAAGCAAACAAACAAAACAACAACAAACAAACAAACCTCAGGTGACAGCAGATGCTGGCAAGGATGTGGAAAAAGAGGAACACTCCTCCTTTGTTGGTCAGATTTCAAGCTTGTACAATCAGTTGGCTAATCAGTCTATTAGTTCATCAGAAAATTGAACATAGTACTACATGAGGACCCAGCTATACCTCTCATGGGTATATACCCAAGAGATGCTCCTATATATAACAAGGACACAAGTTCCACTATGTTTATAGTAGCCTTATTTATAATAGCCAGAACTGGAAAGTACCGAGTTGTCCTTCAACAGAGAACTGGATGCAGACAATATGGTATACTTACACAATGGATTACTACACAGCTATTAAAAACAGTAACTTCATGAAATTCTTAGGCAAATGGATAGAGCTAGATAATATCATCCTGAGTGAGGTAACCTAGTTAAAAAAGGACACACATGTTATGCATTCTCTAGTAAGTGATTATTAGCCCAAAATCTCAGAATATCCAAGATACAATTCACAGATTATATGAAGCTCAAGAAGTAGGAAGACTAAAATGTGGATGTTGCAGTCCTTCTTAGAAGAGGGAACAAAATACTCAAAGTAGGAACTATAGGGACAAAGAGTGAAGCAGAGACTGAAGGAAAGGCCTGTCAGAGACTGTCCCACCTTGGAATTCATTCCATATACAACCACCAAACCCAGTCACTCTTTGTGATGCCAACAAGTGCTTGCTGACAGGAGCCTGATATGGATGTCTCATGAGAGGATCTGCCAGAATCTTACTGATACAAATGGGGATGCTTGCAGCTAACCATCAGATTGAGCACAGGGACCCCAATGTTGAAGTTAAAGAAAGGACTGATGGAGCTGAAGGGTTTTCCATCTTCATAGGAAGAACAACAGTATCAACCAACAAGACTTCCTGTAGCTCCCAGGGACTAAACTACCAACCAAAGAGTACACATGGAAGGACCCATGGCTACAGCCACATATGTAGCTGAGGATGGCATCATCTGGCATCAACAGGAGAAGAAACCCTTGGTTCTGTCAAGGCTCATTTTCCCAGTGTATGTTTATGCCAGGGTGTTGAGATGGGATTGGGAGGGTAGGAGGGAGCATCCTCCTAGAATTATGGGGAGGGGAGATAGGAGAAGGGGGAACCAGGAAATGGGATATCATTTGAAATGTAAATACATAAATTATCAAAAAAAAAACAAAAACTACCAAGCAGTAACATTATCCAGACTCAAAGTTCACACATCTCAACGTACTTCTGTGTGGTTAGAAATACTTTATTCTCTACATGTTATGTTTTCATAGGCTTCTTAGTTACAATAATTGTTTATCTCAACCTAAAGGAAAAGATGAAACTGAAGTGAGATAAAGGTGAGGCATATCACTCTGGGAATTTAGTTTCAATTTCATTCTGAGAAACTCAGTATTTTTCAATATATGGGGCAATATGTTCACCCAATCCTACCTGTGCCACTGTCACCAAATTGCCAAAGACAAGAAAGCAGCTAGATGTTCTTTTCTAAGGTCTTCTGCTCTTTCCTTATCTTCCACTAGGTCCAAAGGAAGAAAAATGAATATTAGAACACTAGATTTATTGGGAAACTAAAAATGTGGGTTACTTTGTTGGTCTACGTAAAGTCTGGGTAAAGAGTTAAGTTTGTCTGTGAAGACTAGAGTTAAGTAGGTACATGAAGAACTGTTTTCTTTGGAGCAATAACGAGTAGCTTTGTGCCCAAGAGGGACATGGAAATCGCTGAAACTATCCAATCTGAGAGTCTACTCTAACAAGTACAGCCATTGTTTTTATGTAGTGAAAATGGAAGCTACTGTATGGTCAAGTAGACATGAAATGAAAACATCTCGTCTGATGGGTAGAAGTGAAATGACTTGGAAAGATGTATGCTTCTCCTTCCTTTCCCACTCCTAACACCCTGGTAACCTACTGACATTATAGAAATTAAACATTTAAACATAGGAATTGCAAACAAACTTTAGTGAAAGAAAAATGGTTCAATTTTCTGAGGGAACTCGGTTATAAGATTATTTCAAACAGAGTGTGATTGGAGACTTAGCATTGATGATGCATGGACCTTGATGATCCTTATAACTAAACTTTTCACTTATATTTACCCAACAAACAGAATTTGCAGAAACGGTTAAAAGTATTTCTTTAAAAAGATTCACATTGCTGATTTTTTTAGAAAAAATTATTTATTTATTTATTTATTTATTTATTTATTTATTATTTTTACACTCCAGATTTTATTCCTCCTGCCCCCCCCCAGGGTTCAACATCCCATGCCTCCTTCCTGCCCCTCAACGCCCACCCCATCTCCATAAGGATATCCCCACCTTGCCGCGCCCAACCTCGACCAGCAAGGAAGACACGACCACAGGAGATCTTCTTTAAGCAGTTTTATTCAGGAAACTTGATACAACCTTCTGACCTCTATCTCTTTTGACTCTCTCTCTTCTGGCTCTCTCTCCCCTCTGTCCTCCTCTTCCTTCCCGGGAAACGCCCTGCACCACACTTAAATAGCTAGCACTGGCCAGTCCTAGCAAGCCACGTGGGTCATGTAGATAGGCTGTCACTATGCGGAAGCTAGCGGGCCAGGCAGACATAGCCAAATAAGGACTTGTTTACTGCAAGGAGTGCTCACCGTTGGGAGGGTGGAAGGTGGAAACCAGTGCTTTCTTTGAGGTGTGGCACGTCGCAGCTCTCTAGAGTTCCCCCTTTTTGTTTAATTAATCAAGCAGGCAAAGGCACCGCTGAGCGTGGCGACCCCCTCGTCTTAGGATCATCCCTCCATTAAACCCATCGTAGGACACCTCGTTGCCCACAAGGTTCCGTGCCTTAGGTAGAAGGGAAGTTGGCCGTCGCTGGGCAAGGTCACTCACATATACTCAGGGGCGAGGTGCAATTAGATTTTCTGAATGACCTTAAGCCAGGCTTGAGGGGACTGTCCTGCTTCAATGGCTGTAAATGTCTGTACCACCATAGCCGTGTGCCACCTCTGAACAAACCTAATTCTACAGAGACACCACAGGCTCACTAGGGAGACCAGCAGCAAGAGTCCAGCTAGGGCTCCCATACCCACCCATTCTCTAAGATGATTCATAGCAGCAGCAATCCAAGATGACAATCCCGTAGCTAGTCTAGCATCTGCACATGTGGAGTTCCACGATCACAATGGCTACGTAGCTGATCCATTAAATCGAATTCTCCAGTCAATTACCTCAAAAAATAACTTTGACAACTGTTTAGACAAATTAGAGGTGGGCTTAAGGGTCATGACGTATCGCATGAGTCTCGAACACCGATAATTGGCAGCAGCCTGTTCATTGGCATATTCAATTAGAAAAGCTCTCCAATCTAGATACTGTCCTGGGCTGAGGCACGCTCGCACCAGGTTGGTCCAATCATTAGGAGTCATGCAAAATCTGTGCAGAGCCTCTATCTGAGCTATGGTAAAGGAGGCAGTGATACCATATGTTCTCACTGACTCAGCCAAGTCTTTAATCACCTTGAAATCAAGAGGCTCATGATATCCTTGTTGATTAGCATCCACATAAACAGGGTAGGCCAGATGTAGTTCTGTGTGGACTGCCTTCCACACTTCTGGGAAGAATGTACTACCCGAAACTCTACTTCCTCCCTCTACAACACTGCAGCGAGGAGGAGCTGAGGGGAACCGCCCAGGAGGTTCCTCCACCATTTTAGGCTTTTTCCTTTTCTTCTGTCTATTCCTTAGAGACTGTTTCCGCATTTGATCTATCAACACTTGTAACTCTTCTTCTGAATCTGTTTCGTCTGTTTCCTCCTCTGTATCTGTCTTTTCTGAGTCTGTCTCCTTTGTGCTTCCCTGCTTTTCTGACCTCTCCTCTTGAAGCATTTCTAGGGCAGCTTGCCCCTTCTCTATAGCTGCCTGACAACATTTCTGATCCTCAAGGCAGCTATGCACTAAGCGCCACACAACGGACCCCAGGTCTTAGAGTCCCCCTGTTCCCAGGCAAAATCAAGGTCTTTCCCTAACTTGTCCCAGCTCGCCACCGTGAGATTACCAGAGGTTGTGAACCAGGGTGCAATGGCATCGCATTCGCTCAAAAATCTCTCTATGGTGCTTCTTTTTATTTTTAGTTTCTTTCACTCAAACAGCTCTTGAAGAGCCAGAAAAATTGGACGAGACTGTGAGGTCCCCATGACAAAAACTTTCTACACTGCTATGGCTAAATTCACTGTGCGTCTTGCTACTTTTGGTTCGCTGCTACCGCGAACTTTACTTTTGGTTCGCTGCTACTGAATAAATTTTTCAGGCGGTCTACCTCTATCACATCTGATCAGTATGATTCTGTGAGGTTTCCAGAGCCTAATCACACCTTTTAAAAGCACAAGGACAAAATCTTTCTCCCAAAATACTGTGTTCCTTAGTCTGAAACCGGAAACGCTTGTATCTTGTACTCTCTCCCAGAGTAATAATATAACCATAAAACTCAAAGTCATACCCATCATAATATCCGCTTGTTCCTGGAGCAAATAAAAAACTCTCCAGATTTCCGGGTGTAAGCTACATCCCTCTTAACTTGTCCCAAAACCGGGAATCTTATAGTCTCAATCCGAGAGCTTTGCGACTTGTCCCCAAACCTGGGAACCTTATTGTCTCAATCTGAGAACTTAACCCTCATCCCAAAACCTAGGAACTTTATAGTTTCAATCCAAGAACTTAACCCTTGTCCCAAACCTGGGAACTTTATTGTCTCAATCCGAGAACTTAACCCTCGTCCCAAAACCTGGGAACTTTATTGTCTCCTTTTGGTTCGCTGTTACCGCAAACTTTACTTTCGGTTCGCTGCTACCTCGAACTTTACTTGCTCACTACCGTGAGACTTTATAGCCGCTTATTTCCCGCAGTCCTTATTGTCCCACCTTACCTTGGGAGCTTTTCAGCGCTGCCCTAACTGCAAGAAGTTCTGATCTTGGAGAGAGTTGAGTCCCTTTACGGTGGATTCGAGGAGTTCCGTGTAGGGGCCACCACTTGCCATGTCCCAAAACCTCGCCCCACAAGGAAGACACGACCACAGGAGATCTTCTTCAAGCAGTTTTATTCAGGAAACTTGATACAACCTTCTGACCTCTATCTCTTTTGACTCTCTCTCTCCTCTGGCTCTCTCTCCCCTCTGTCCGCCTCTTCCTTCCCAGGGAACGCCCTGCACCACACTTAAATAGCTAGCACTGGCCAGTCCTAGCAAGCCACGTGGGTCATGTAGATAGGCTGTCACTATGCGGAAGCTAGCGGGCCAGGCAGACATAGCCAAATAAGGACTTGTTTACTGCAAGGAGCGCTCACCGTTGGGAGGGTGGAAGGCGGAAACCAGCGCTATCTTTGAGGCGCAGCACGTCACAGCTCTCTACACCACCTCACGTACCCCACCAGACCTCTAAACTTCCTGGGGCCTCCAGTCTTTTGAGGATTAGGTGCATTTTCTTTAACTGAACCAAGACCCAAGAGTCTTCTGCTGTATATGTGTTGGAAATCTCATCTCAGCTGGTGTATGCTGCCTGGTTTGTGATCCAGTCTCTAAGAGATCTCAAGGTTCCAGGTTAATTGAGATAGCTCATCCTCCTACAGGGTTGCCCTCCTCCTTAGCGTCCTCCAGCTTTTCTCTAATTCAACCAGAGGAGTCAGCAACTTCTATTCATTGGTTGGGTGTATATATCTGCATCTTAACTCTTTCAGCTGCTTGTTGGGTCTTTTGGAGAACAGTCATGGTAGGCCTCCTTTTATTAATGCTTCATAGCTTCAGTAATGGTGTTAGATCTTGGGGCCTTTCCTTGAGCTGGAACCCACTTTGGGCATATCGCTGTACTTTTTTTCCCTCAGGTTCTTCTCCCTTTCCATCCCTGCATCTCTTTCAGACAGGAAGAATTATAGGTCAGAGCTTTGGCTGTGGAATAGTCACCTCATCTCTCACTTGATGCCTTGTCTTTTTGTTGGAGGTGGATTCAATAAGTTACCTCTCCCCACTGTAGAGCCTTTTGTCTAGGGTTCCCCCCTTTGAGTCCTGAGAGTCTCTCACTTCCCTGATCTCTGGTACATTCTAAAGGGTCTTCTCAACCTCCCTCCTCCGGAGGTTGCCTGTTTCCATTCTTTCTAGCTTCAGGGTTTCAGTCCTTTTTTCCTACCCCACACCAGATCATGTTCCCCTCACACCCCATCCCCATCCCATTCCCCACCCCCTTACTTCCCTCCCTCCCCACTTGTAGTTGCTTTCATCTCCTTCCGAAGTGCAACTAAGGCATCCTCACTTGGGTCTTTCAGCTTATTAACCTTTTTGAGTTCTGTGAACTGTATCTTGAGTATTTTGCACATTTTTGTTGTTGTTGTTGTTGTTGTTAATATCCACTTATTAGTGAGAACCTACTGGGCATCTCCTTTTGAGTCTGAGTTACCTCACTCAGGATGACATTTTCTAGTTCCATCCACATTGCTTATTAAAATTAAAATTTTTCCTCTGTCTTGGTCACAAGAAAAGTACTCCATTAGATAATAAGCTGAATTCCTATACCTGAAATAGGATACCTGCATTTTAATTCATAAAAATTGTCTTGTTTTCTTTCAGATTGTGATAAACCATCATGACCAAACAATGCAATATACCTGAAAGAAATAGGTTTTTTAGCTCATGATTCTAGGTTATTCTCCATATCAGTAAGCAAATCAAAATAGCAGGGAAGGTAAAGTGTTGTTCCACAACCCTAGTCTAGAGCGAAGAAATTGGATGAAGGCCTTCTTGTAGTACTTAATTTACTCTCCTTTTCAGTCAATCCCAGTTTTTTCAGTGTGAGAGTGCTCCCTATATTCAAGGTAAGTGCTCCAACCACAATTAAACAATTAAAAGAATTCCTAATAACCATGGTCACTCTACAACATTATCAAAGAAATTCTTCATTGATAATCTCTTTCCAGGTGATTTAATAGTGTTTTAAACTGACAGTTAAAAGCTAACCATTGCAGAAGTTTTCTCTTTCCTTCCCTAACCAAGTTGGTTTCCTACCCAAACCAAGTCAATATTTAAGCAAACAAAAGGAGAACCAAGACAGAAGTAACTCACTATAATGGTCTTGGTATGGTCCACAGACCTTCAGAAACTCATTCTACTTCATATTTTATATAACTAGACTATAGCCCATCACAGGCTATTAGACATTCATACAAGACTTTCTTGCAGAAAATATACCTTCTATTATTTTGTTAGTTTAAAACATATTTGAGTTCTTTGTAAAGTTTGGCTATTAGAGCTTGGGGACACTTATAAAGGAACAGGAGGAAGGATTGCGACCAGAAACAGGATGGGAGATTCACAAGAAGACCAACAAAGTCAACTCACCTGGACACTTCAGGCTCTCAAGAGTCTGAACCTGCAACCAAAGAACATAGATAAGCAGGACCTACTTGAACTCTCCACACATATGTAGCAGATGATCTTCATGTGGGCTTGGAAGACATAGAGCAGGAACTAACCCCAAAAGCTATTGCCTGTACTTAAGATGGGTTCTTCTAGCTGAGCTGCCTTTTCTTGTCTCAGTGGAAGAGGAAGCACCTAGCCTCCCAGAGACTGAAGTACCAGGGTTAGAGGATACCCAGGGAGCCCCACCCACTCAGAGGAAAAGTAGAGGTGTGACCAGGAGGGGAACAGTGAGCAGGATGTAAAGTGATTAAGTAAAAAAATAAAATTAGAAAAAAGAGCAAAGTCAAAGCAAACCTATTTGCTTTTTGATTTTGTGATAGTTATTTTGATTTTGTGATAGTTATTTTGCAGACTTTGTAGTAGCTTAGAGTCTGTATGTTTGTGCTTCACTTGGCTGGTATTAGAAATCACCTCCAAATCTTTAAGCCAGCATTGCTCCTTTCTAAAGGAAATTCAGGAACAAAGTGTGGAACAGAGACAGAGGAAAAGGCCATCCAGAGACTAGACTCCCTGGGTCTCTACCCCATATACTGTCACCAAATTCAGACACTATTGCAGATGCCAAGAAGTGCTTTTTGACAGAAGCCTGATATAGCTGTCTCCTGAGAGCCTCTGCCAGAGCCTGATCAATACAGATGTGGAAGCATGCAGCAAACCATTTGAATGAGCACAGGGACAACAATGGAGGAGTTAAGGAAGGGACTGAAAGAACTGAAGGGGTTTACAACCCCATGGCAATAACAGTACTAACCAACTAGACCCCAGAGCTCCTAGGGACTAAACCATCGTCCAAACATATATGGAAGGACTCATTGGTCAAGCTGCCTCTGTAGCAGAGGATGGCCTTATCAGGCATCAATCGGAAGAAAGGACCTTGTTCCTGGGAAGGCTTGGTGCCCCAGTGTAGAGGAATGCCAGGATGGGGAGACAGGAGGGGGTGGGTGTGGGATGGGTGAGCACCCTCATAGCAGCAGGAGGAGGGGACAGGATAGGGCGTTTGTGGAGGGAAAACAGGGAAAGGGGATAACATTTGAAATGTAAATAAATAAAAAAAGAAATTGTCATTAGTTTACCAAATGTAATCTATGAGGAAACTTTTCAGCTAGCTATTACCAAGTGAAACCTGGGACTTAGCAGTTGAAATATTTGATTAAAGAACATGAGTTGTTGTCTTTTGAATAAATGCTTCACACATATTCTCTCTCCTTCCAGAGATGTTCTTAATCTTCATGGTAGCATATCTTATGTATTTTGCTCTTTTTCATTGTTTGTTAATGTACAATATTAATAAATTAAGTTACCGAATTATATTTCCCAAAGTAAATTTTGTGAATTTTGATTGAAAGCTGTATTTTATTTTACAAAGTACTAAAATATATACCACCAAACAGTATATAATACTCAAATGTATAATAAACATTTAACATGATTATAGTTAATAATGAAAATTGTTTCCTATCATTGTGGCTTCCTTCATCTATTAATTCTTTCCTGTCTATGTTTTCCCCTTACAATGCTGAACCAGATTGATTCTTTGATCATGGATTGAGATAAGGATGAGAACAACACAAAGTTGCCCTAAATACTAATCAGATTTTATGTTAATTTCAAAATGAAAAACCTATTAGAAAGCCAAACTTGATCTATTTCAAGTAGGATCCAGAGCCCTTTCAAGTTTTGTGTAGGTGTCTGTAACCTGTTCTTATTTGCTAGAGTGTTTGAATCAGAGCAGGAAGCATAAGTTAACAACCTCCTGAAAGCTTTCCTAATATGATGCGTTGCTATGCCTTGTTTGAGAGCCCAAAGACCAGCAGAGTATAGATTCTGAGGCAATCTCACCAGGATCTCTTTATTTTGAGATTGCCCTTGAGCCACGCCACCTACTCCGATGCAGCAGAGCAGGAGGGTAAAGCCCTGAGCTCTCAGTGGGACGAGGTTTTATAGGAATTGTTAGGCAACTGAGGGGGTTCTTGCTAGACACAAATCAGATTGTGGGTGCCTTTACGGAGTTTTTGCTGCCCTTTAACATAATGGCTTTAACAATGGCTTGTGTTGGGAGCCAAACCATACATTTAATTTCTGCTTCCCTCCTGATTAGTGGTTAGTAGGAAGTAGAGTGCCAGGGTAGTAACTAGGGAACTGATACTAGCTGCTGGCTTGTTAGTAAACTCGGGTTCAACCTTGGGTCAGGTTCTTTAAAGTGGAGTCTGAACCCATGATCTTCTCTCTCATTAACAATTACTATTTGTTTTGTGTTTTTCCTTATCTGTACACAACTAGCTCTTCACTACCATAAACTCTTAAATTTGTAATTTTATCATCCATGGTATATAAATAAGATGACGCCTAGAAAGAGTCAGCAAATGTGTCCATTGCCCATAGCTAGAATGTAGCGATATGACAAACGTTTTTACTTCTTACTTCTGCATGACCTATCAATGTGTCTGTGACTATCAATATTGATTAATCTAGCAGAAGTTACAGTCACCCTAGAGAGAAACCTTCAGGCACAGATCGGGAATAATTTTGATTAGGTTAGCCTCAGCGGACACCTAGGGATGATTACATTGGTTAGGTTAATTGAAGTGGATGATCCACCCTAAAATTGGCCAGCAGTATAACTCTTGCTTAGATCTTGGACTGAAAATGAAAGAGAATTGAGTCTGAACTTTGCTCATACTCTACTCTCGACAACTTCTACTACTGTGACTTTTTTCACCATGATGGAGTTTAATCCTGAACTGTAACTTAAAATTAACCCATCCTTTAAGAGAGACTTTTGTCAACGATGTTATTATCACAATGAGACAAGTAAGGAATATATGATCACAGTAACCAATCCACAGGTTCCAGATGTGATAACCACTTAAACTGTCTAGCTGTCACTGTTTCTTTCTTGATAAGGCAATGGAATGAAACGAAGTGTTTCAGGAAAACCAATGAAGCTTCGTTAATTAACTCTGCACTATATAGCAGCTTCTCCATGTGGAATCCATTCAAAGTTGACATCTGTATTTATATCTTGAAAGTCTAGCTGGGTGACAACTATTAAAACAATACAATTTCAGGAATACACATAAAAAGTGAGAAAAATAAAAATTCGTCATAGGCTGCATGAATTCTCCATATTTATACATGTGCATGCAAGCAAAATGATGTGTTAATAAATGTTTTAGAAATTCATGAACTCAAGCATGTTGTGCTAGGGAAAATATCCTAAATAATTTAAATCAATGATTAGATGTTGATCTTTCCGAAATGACTCAGGCAGTTCTTACCCTTGTGATTGTAATTTAGATATTTTTCTACATTTATACACTCAAAAAAACTAATCATACATATTTAAGGATATTTATGGTTTATGATAAAATAAATGCAATAGCAAACAATAAATACCAAACTTATTGTATTAGTAAAAAAGAGAAAGAAAAGAGATGAGCAATAATTCAAAAGATATGTAAATATAAATTACTAAGTATGTGCGTGCTGGCTTTTATTTTGGGTTAACATGAGTTTTTAAGTGTCTCATATTTTTGTAATAAGAAAAATAACTCAATGCTAAATATGAGCAGAAAGTATATTCTTTAAACATACAGATACATAATGTACATTACAAAGGAATATGCATACAGCAAAGAAAGTGCACATTATTAGTTTTGTATATCATGATGGTTTTATGTCCTTCGTAAACCACTGATTTAACACATGTCTGGCCAAATATGAGTGGGCACCCTTACAGAGAACTTCTCCTCACATACACCCCAACCGCTGGCCATAAGTTTTTAAACATAACTAACCAAGAATCTAAGATAATGTATATTTTATTCATTTATCTCTCGAGGCTCAGGCATTGTTCATATTAAAATAGAACTTGATGTTTTACAAATGAAAGAATGATAGCTATTCTATTTGTCAATGTGTTCATTTTTTCTGATTTGATTCTCTGAGTATATCACTATATCACATTTTAAATAAAAGAATATTATTGTGGCTTGCTCATTTGGTCTGAAAATTAAAGTATAAATATCCCCTGCACTCCTAAAGTCATGTGGAATGTAAACATTCTCACTCGTCCACAGAAAAAGATACAGCTTTTGGCTAAGCATGCCAAAAAAATGACTTAGAACTTTAGCCTAATTGTTGGCTCAGTTAATCTGGCAAAGTCAGCACAGTGAGAATGAGGAGTTACTCTTTTCATTCTACTTGTCAGAGCTTTCTTATTGAACATGTGAGTCTACACTTACCATGATTATTATACAAACACCAGGTAAGTGTCAAAACAACTGAGAGACCATGGTGTAAGACAATAATGTCATGTAAACATTGCTCAGAGTTTATCAGCCATAGGTGCTTCTCATTCAAATATGACATCATAGTTGCCTAATGAAAGAGGTGTGTGTATTTGTATTAGTAAGAGTTCATGATTATGAGGGTTTATAAATAAAATTTTCACTTCTCATAACCTTGGGCAGATTTCAACAACAATTTCCTTTTCTATAACTTAGTGTCAACTCTATTCTGTACACTTTGCACAATAAATTACAATTTTGTTACACTAAGGTTTGGCTTCCCTCTGGGTAATCAGAAAGATGGAAATTGCTGGAAAATTTATCAAGGGTGCCCTCAGGCACACAGGAAAGCCTTGGTTTTATGTAATCACCATTTATTAATTCCTTAACATCAAATGTCATCAGATTATCAACATCTTAATAAATACCTTGAAAACTTGGCCAGGTAGAACATCACATAAAGTAATTGCCACTGGCAATTCTGTTTCTTTCCAATTCTTGATTTTCTTCTTTATACTCAAAACTTTTTCCACCTGTTCCTGGGACCTGATCTTTGCCAGCTAATCATATTCCCCATTGTTGATGTTTCATAGGGCGGTAAATTCCAGGTTCTTTATCATCCCAGTTAATACATTTTGACAGAATTTTTTAACGTCCTAACACACACACACACACACACACACACACACACACACACACACACACACACACACACACACACACACACACTCACACACCGCTCTGGGCACGGGGTTCGGAGGGGGAATCTTCACAGCAATCTCTTGCCCCAATCCAAGAGATTTGGGTTGGGGCGAGGGGAAGAGAACTCAGGCAGGGAGAAGGACCAGCTGCTGGTCCTTCTTTTCCACCACTGTTTCCTTCGGCTGCCCGGTTGGGTAAGCAAGTTACAGGAGACGGACTAGTGGCGTGGGCATGCAGGGGAGTTTTGCAGCGATGATTTCAGGATAACAGATCTCTTCTTCAAGTCAGGTAGGATACAGCTCTTATGACAAAAGGCTCCACTATAAAATAATTCCTCCACACCTTTAATTCTGAACACGACACTTAAATACAGTTTTTTGGATCTCTTAATGTTTGACAGCCTGTACTTCCTAAGGGTTTGGCCTGAAAGCTAGGGAAGACCTCTTCTACATAATTTGGGGCATTGTCCTGTTTCTATGACTGTCTTGAGCGTATGTGACCTGTGGTTACATCTTCACCTGTGGAGGAAGGTTTTGGGGTGTTTTGGGGGTGTTGTCCTCTGTGATTGATCTGTCCTGAGCCTATGTAACCTGTGGTCATGTCCTCACCTGTGGAGGAGAGGGTTGAGGCATTGCTCTATGTGACTGGTCTGTCTCAAACTCCTCTACAGGGATTCATTGGTGTGGGGAGGGGGGGTTAGCTACGTGAAGCCCTGGTATCCTAGGAGAATGGGAATGTGCCTGCTGTCCTTTTTAGGGTCTCCCGGCACTCACGGATTCGACCTATCTCAACCACGAATCAGGGTACCATTCATCGCCTGCCCCACTCCCACACACACATAAACAATTAATGAGAGTGTCTTAGTTAGGGTTTTATTGCCGTGAAAAGATACCATGACTGTGTCAACTCATAAAAGAAAACATTTAATTAAAGCTGCCTACAATTCAGAAGTTTAAAAGCATGGTGGCATTCAGGTAGACAAGGTGCTGGAGAAAGAGCTGAAAGTTCTACATCTTGATCCACAGGCAGCAGGAAACAAATGGAAATACACTTCTTCCAAGAAGGTCATACACTCCAGCAAGCCTGCACCTCCTATTAGTGTCAGTCCCTATGGGCCTATTCGGGTCAATTTCATTCAAACTAACACATTCCACACTTCCTGGTCCCAATAGGCTTATAGTTATATCATAATGCACAGTGTGTTTAGTTTAACTTTAAAAGTCCTCATAGACTAACAGTTTTGACCATATGAAAATCCAAAATTTCTTATGAGACTTGTGGCTATGTCTTAACTGTAATCCCCTATAAGATGGTAATCATAATTCATATCACATACCCACAATATATAATGGCACAGGATATACATTACCATTCAAAAAAAACATAATGAAAATATACTGGACCAACATGAACTGGAAAACCAGCTAGGCAAACTCAACTCTGGCATTTCCATGACTGATAACACAGTGGTGTTCAGATCTTCAACTGCTTTCAGCTTTGTGACTGCAATGTACTTCTTTCTCATTGGATACTTCCACCTTTTTTTTATCATATCATCCTGGAAGATATCCTATGGCTCTGGAATCTCCAACATTTTTGTAGTCTTCAAAGCAATTTAGGCTTTACCTTCACAGCTTCACATAATGGCCTATCAATGTAGGAACATCCCTGACACATGTATGGCCCCAGCAGCTTTTCTCATTGGCTGAGGGAAATTCCATAAACCCTTTGTTCTATCCTTGACTAAAGATAGAACCCCCATGGCTGAAGCTGCCAAGTTCTGGTGCTTGCTCGTGCTAGAACATGGACTTCTTGTTCATTGTATGTCCTGTTTTATAGGTTTCCATTGTAAATGGTTTGCTTCACTGCCTAAGTTTGCGTGCTCTATACACCAGACTAGTATTGAAGGAAGTGGCATTCCTGCCTCTGTCGTCTCAGGGATGCTGGTATTAAAGCTGTGTGCCACCAAACCTTGGTCTAAATTTATATTTAATTTCTTTTGGCAAGTTGTAAACTTAGCTAGGTAGTGTTTTACCCTGAAATAGCCACTCCTTTTATTCCATTTAACATCCAGTTTTATTTAGTCTGTTTATGTCTTAGAACAGAAAATTTCTACTTCCTGGTGCCCCCTTTCCCTTTATAGTATACATTTTTCTTGCTCAGCTTGCTACTTTAACTTATAAACCTCTATAAGAATAAATACTAATAACCACACAACACAACAACTCTTTGGAGTTTCTCTGTCAATGTCATTATCCCAAAACTCTTCCATTTCACCTCAGACAGATTTTTAGGACAAATGCAAAAAGCAGTCAATTTTCTTTGCCAAAATATCACAAGAACCTTCTGTAGCCCAATACAAATATTCTTCTTCTCTAAAATCACATGAGCCAGGTTTCCACAATTCACACCTTCACCATTTTCATCCATGTTCTTACTAGTATAGCCATTGAGCCATTCATAAAACTTTATTTCTAACAAAAGCATGGTCAGGCCTATCAGCAATACCCTAGTCTCTGAAAAACTTATGTTTTAGTTAGAGTTTTATTATAATGAGGAGACACCATGACCATGCCAACTTTTGTAGAGAGGTTTAAGCATTCAAGCAGACCATGGTATGAGGCAATTTTTAAAGGCATTTAACAATTGTTGTGTTCTTCCTTAGAGAAGACTAGTGATTCATGCCTCTTTAGCACCCTTAATTTCCTATAATCTTTTGTCTAGTGTTGAAGCCAATTAAGTTTCCCCAGTCCAGGTTATCATGTCTATTACTGTTGTACTTGATCAGGTTATTCATTACCAAATTACCCACTCAAAATGTAAACATACAAGTAATATTATGTAGACAGATCAGGTTATATTATATGTTTACACACACACACACACACACACACACACACACACACACACACACACACACACACACACACACACACACACACACACACACAATTAAAGAGAAAAGAAACCATTAATTTGAAGAGACCAAAGACAGGAGTACATAGTAGACTTAGAAGTAGGGGAAATGATGTAACTATAATCTCAAAACATATTTAAGTTTTAAAAAATAATCTTGATTGTTAAGGAATTAAGGAAATTCTCAATTTAATCTGTAATATGGAATAATGCTATTTTTGTTTCTTTGGAGAGTCAATTTTGAAGCTGAATTAGTCAGCCTCTAAATATAACTCATGGTCTGATGTGGAAGAAATCATAGTAATAAAACGTAGCTTTCATGGAAAATGAACAGGCTCTTTCAACCTGGAGAAAATAAAAGAATTCTGAGAAAGAACGTGGTCTCTTCTCTTCAGGGCAATGCTAATTTTAGAGGCAAAAGAAACAAAAAATAAATTAGTGGTACCAACACTAATGTTGATATTTTAAACCTGTAAAGTAAAAGGCATTAGGGAAGACCATCAGCTGAGTCATTTAACATAAGAGAAGGGGCAAATGGCCTTGGTCCCATGGTAGCAGTATCTCATGTACAGGAGTTGCCAATGAAAAGGGCCTTGGGCTTTTGTCTTGTCTTGTTTTAGGCTTCATAATGCTATGCTCCATTTCCAGCCTCTTTGGAAATAAAACTGATTTATTCCAGGGTCCATAGATCTTTCTCTTAGCGTTCAGTTTCAAGATACTTAAGTGATTGTCAGCCAGGCAGTCTGAGACATGCACACTTAAGTCAAAGCACAGGGAGAGTTTGTAGCTCTGTAATTCATAAGCAAATTAAGATTTCTTTTCCATTAAGTTATCTGATTCTCCTGATGATTGAAAAAATTATAGTGTCTATCAAATTTGTTCTTAGACAGTTACTTATGGTATTTCAATTATACTCTTAAACTGATTTTAAGTAAATGCTTTCTTTGGAATTATAGAAGAGAGTAGATTTGAAATAGAGTATTAGGGTATAATGATTCACTGTCTTGTTCTTTATCCTGTCTTACAATTTGGACAATGAGACAATTTAAAGTCCACTATTTACTCACTGCTTGTTATTGATGGAGTTCATTTATTATTTAATACTTCACTTTTAAAAATCACTTCATCATACCTTTCATTAATATTCCTTGAAACCTTGGCATGCTTATTCTAATTTAATAATATAATCTGATGCTAATATTTCCATGTCTGTTAAAGAAGAGATGATGAGGCATTAGAAGTTTAAATAAAGAAAAGAAGTTAAATAGGAACCAAAAGATTAAAAAGAATCAAAGAGTATATGGTAATGCAACATCAGTTCCTGAACACAGAGACTCTCTCTCCTGCGAATGTAAGAAAGTAATGTGGTAAAAAGCAAAACAAAACATAGATTTATATGGTAACTTCCTCCTAGGACCTGCACTAAGCATTTTGAACAAATTTATTCTGGATCAGCCCTTGAGAATAGTTCTAGACATTATTTCACAGCAGGCATATTTGTCTTCTGCCTCCTAAAATCTTTCCCTCACCTTTTCTGGGGGAGATTCCTGAGCCTTGGGTTGCCTTCTAAATGTATCAGTTGGGGTTGGATGTCTCATGGTCAGTGGTTCTCACCAAATCACTACAACTGTATGTCCCCTGTTCATGGAACTTACATCCAAGGTACAGCAGAGTCTATGATAAATCATCACAAAGAAAAATACCAGGTAGCACCAAATAAATTGGGGCATTAGTCATCATTAATTTACACAGGAGAGCTAATTTTCACATTTAAAAATGAATTCATCCTTACTCCATTTTCAGTTGGACTATGTAACTGTTAAATTTCTTTATGAATTACTGCATCATTCGAATTATTAATCACAAATAATTTGTTATATATTATGTGACATATTATTTGTATTCATAAATAATTCTGTTAACCTTATACTACTTATTTATAGTTTATTATTTAAGAAAAAAATATGTACATCAAATTAGTTTATGTTTTAATTTAAAATTATTTTCTGATATATAAAACTGCTTATATCATTTCTTACAACCTTGTTTTGAAATGTAAACATATTGGATAATATGTTTCAACTTGAATATACCTATTTCCTAAAACAAAATCTATTCTTTGGTTATATGATTTCATTTAATTTCCTTTCTTACAGATTTAAGAAATATAAAGACTATCATCATTTATAAGTTATTTATAGTTACCAAACTATTTAACACCATTCCAAACTTTCTGTTACTAATTACAGCTTAGACATAGTAATCAACTTCCCCCTTTATAACCTCTCTTCCAATTTTCTCTGGTAACTACTATTCTATTCTTAACATTACAAATTCCTCATATGATCATAATCATGTGGTTCTGATCTTCTGTTTCAGGAATTTTTACAGAACATAATACCCTCTCTCCTCTCAAAAATCACACCTGTAATGAATATCAATAAGAATCGGGATTAAATAACTGACCCGAAGAACAAAGACCCAAGCAAATAAATATTTCTTTGGTTTGTAAATTTGTATGATAGTTAAAACTGGAAAAAGGACTACATTTCTGACATGCGTAGATATTTGAAGTATGATGGGAATTTGGGATTAAAAAGACATTGGACCTTTAATTAACTTACATATTCTAAAATATGCTTATATTTCATTTCATTACTGATTTATACTGATCATTTGAATAAAAATATTACGTTCATAGAAAAAAACCTAAAAGTCTTGTAAGGTACTTGAGAGTTCCAGAACTAGAACAGAAAATGTTTTTTTCGAAAATGGGTGATGTCGCAAAGGAGTGCCTGGTTACATCTTGTCTTACCTGTGCCTGACATTCTTTGAAGACTTGTGCTTTCGCCTGTGCTTATTGCATTGGAATTGCCACATTCTTCTTTGTTTCCTTGTATTTCCATGTGTCCCAGCTTCACCACTTTCCATCATTTCCAATGGCATGATCCTGAAGACTGAATTTTATTATGTAAACATTTGGAAGATACTGAACTTTTGATGTATTTTGTACTACAGCTCACTTTTTAAACTGCATTTAGTTGAAGGTTTATTTATTCACCAGTTCCTAGAAGTCTACTTTTTTCTAACGACATTTTTGATATAATTTTTTCATAGCAAGTTATTTCTTTGAATAAACACAGTCATTGCTAGCATCATGGCTATAAAAGATTATACTCCTTTTCATTATTCCCTCTGCTTATTATTGTTGTATTCTTTGCCTAGATTTGCCATTGTCTTTCATATCCTACTACTGTGCTTCTTTCCACTTGAATACCTCATTTTTGACTCAAGTCTTCTCTTGAATAACTTAACTTGACTTTTCATTAACCAACATAATATGCAGGCTCACTACAGACCCCGAGTCTTAGGCCAACCAGGAATGGATGGAATCTACTAAAACCATGAGCCAAAGCCAACACTCTGATCTATCTAATGCAGTGTTTGAGAAGGAATAAAACAATAAGTTGGTTTGATAAGGAGGAATGCAGGATATGGGAAGAACTGCAGAAGAGCTAATAGGTTTGAAATATATTGCATGAAAAACATTTTCAATAAAATAAGGGGGGGATCCAGTCTTCAAATATTTCTAGTTTTCCTCCATTATATAAAGCAGTGTTCTACACATGGATGTCCTTATACCCCAACAAGGACAACATACTGTACTATGACTCTAAATATAGCTTTACAGAAAAATATTTTGTAAATGTATGTGACAATTTCCTGTCAAAATATATAGTCAAAATATGACACCTACAGTGTATTCTTATGAGCATGTACCTTTCTAGCTTCTAATGAAAGTATAGGTTTTAAAAAGAACAGGATGGAAACTGTTCTACCCTTTCTGTTAAATGGGTCTGAGTAAATAGTGGAGTATTTCATCCTTCAAAAAAAAAATAATGCTGTAGGCAGGTCAGAGTGTTGGCTTTGGCTTATGGTTTTGTAAGCTGCTATCCACGTCCAGTTGGGTTTTGTGATTCTGGGTTTGTAGTGAAGTAACATAATATGTTGGAATGTCAAAACTGCTTTTTTTTTTCAAATTTACAATAGACACAATTCCCTCAAGTTATACCAGTCATTGGCTGGTTAGTCCCACAAGCTTTGAGCTGCCACTGCCCAGTCCCAGCACTTGGAGCCTAATCTGGTTACAGATGGCCAGTTCAGGCTCCATATCCTCTACCATTAGGAGTCCTTTTAGGGTTACCCTCAGAGGTCCCAGGAAATTTCTACTCCATGCAGTTTCCACATTACCCCAAAATGGTTACCTGTTTCAGTCATCTCTCCCACTAGGCTCTGCCTCTCTCTTTTCTACCCACCTTAACCATTCTTTTCCCATCTCTACCTGATGAGTTCAAACATTAAATCTATTTTATTTCTTCTTCATAAAGATATCTAAATGTCCACCCACCCCCAGACCTCTGCTCTTTAACTTGTCTGGATTGAAGTGTGAATATATTTTACTTAATAGCTAATATTCACTTATAAGTGAGTACATATCATATCTGTCTTTATGGGCTTTGTTGCCTTGTTCAACATGATTTTTTCCTAGTTTTATTCATTTGCCTGCAAATTTCATGATGTCATTTTTTCTAACAACTGTGTAATATTCCATTATATAAATGTATTACATTTTCTTCATCCATTTTTTTAGTTGAGGGACATCTTGATTGTTTCCAGTTTCTAAATATAGTACATGAGTTGTAAAGAAATAAAAAAGACACGTGGGAAAGAATATATTAGAAATTTTATGAATACATAAGCTCATATAATGTCAGCAAATTATATATATATATATATACCTTTCTCTGAAGTAAAAACCCATCAAAACTACATATATAGAACTTTTATTTTTCAAAACTGTGATTACATGATATTTTTACAAAAATGCATTATATCAAATTAAGTTTATTAATAAAAGGATTAAAGAAAGTTTGGCAGGTTCCACCCATTAAAATAGTCTTAGTTAGGGTTTTTATTGCAGGGAATAGACATGACCATGGCAACTTTTCTAAAGGAAAACTTTTAATTTGGGACTAGCTTACAGTTTTATAGGTTCAGTCCATTATCATCACAGGAAACATAGCAGACATGGTGCTAGAGAAGTTGCTGATAGTTCTACATCTCGGTCCATAGACAGTAGATTGAGATCTTTCTATACTGGGCATAGCTTAAGCCCGTGAGATTCCATTGTTCACTCCAACATGTGCTTCCTCCAACAAAGCCACACCTAATCCAACAAAGGCACATCTCCCAGTAGTGCCACTCATTCAAACACATGAGTCTGTGGGGGTCACATATTCAAATCACCACAACCATATAGACATTCTGTGAGAAAAATCAGAAAATACAATTTATTAATGTACATGCAATAAAAAGCACAATTTGAAGAATTCATGGAAATGTCTGATAATAAAAACAAAAACCTTAACAAATTATGGAAAATAGAAATAATACAATAGAAATCTCTAAGACTGAAGTCTCTAGTTAAAGGAAAGATGACAAACTAATTACCAAAATAGTGGTTACCTGTGTAATATGGTTATAGTGAAGCAGAAAATATAAAAATCAATAGTTTCGTCTAATGACAAAAATACAACCGCATAATATTTAAGAAAATTCCAATATATAATATTGTCAATGCAAAAACACAACTTTTACGTCAAAAGGAATATGAGATAATTTTATATCCAAATTGTGTGTTGATAATATATACTAGAGTCTTTTCTTATGTTGTAACTGAAAGGATTTGTAGAAATTAGAGAAGAAAATTTTTTCTAATGTAAGGAAAAAGGTGTTAATCAAGGTACAGAAAGCATAAAAATCACTAAATAGACAGGACAATAAAAAGGAAATTCTCCACCTTATAAATGCTTAAAATTGTGTTTTCTTTTATCCCAACTTGTCATGTGGTAGAGCAGCTATGTGAGGCTTAGAGATAAGAAATTAAATGATTATCTGTCTTTTTTCATTATAAATACACAGAGAATAATTGTGGTTATGTGATTGAATTTTGTCATTTGAGTCACAATCTAGTAAATAGCAATTGTGTTCATATGTCTATCAGCTGTATTATGTCTTAAAGGCATTATTTCCTTGATGTACTCAATTTCCACTGATTTTCCAATATGTCTGTCCCCTATTCAATAAAGTTCTTTGAGGCACAAAGGGAAAGATGTAAAGGAGACATACAATCAGCATTTTGTGTATCAAGATCTTTCAATCCCACCACAGTATTTATTTGTAGGTCTATATTTGATTCCATCTATTGTAGGTAAAAAATTCTTAGAAGGTGGCTGAGAAATAAAATAATTTAAAATTAGCTTTCTCCAATGCTGTCCCAGTATCCAGTATACAAAGCATACTTAAGGGCAGGCCCCATAACCAGGAATAGATTGCCAAGTCAAAACAAATTTAGTGGTATTTTTTGAGATACTTTGTCTCATAAAGATTAATCTGTGGAATTTTCTTGGTACTGAAAAGAAAGACTGACACACATCACATACAAACCCAGGCCCCTTGTAATCCTGGCAGATTTTTGAAGTCCATGAAAACCCAAGGAAATTAAAACAGTGTATAATACCACAGGTACCTATATCAGAACATGATATCCAGAAATCTCACAGTCATAATCAAAGGACTATATACTTGAGATATTCTTAACTCTCAAATGTTGATACATATTAATCAATAATATTCTGATGTAATATGTATTACTTACAATGATACACATTAGAATTTTATTCACATATAGAAAATATAATAATTTGAGTAAGTTAAGTATGGTATATAAGTATTGAAGTAATAAAGAAATACTGAAGACAACTATAACATAAATCCATGTTTAGCAATTCTTTTTTTAAAACAATATCTTCAAGTATTTAAAGAACACGCGTTCATATAGCTCACACTATTAAATATAAAAAACTATTTTAAATTTGTTTTTGACATGTTCAAGTGATGTTTATCCCTAATCTGAAAAAGAAAAAATAACACCACAAATTATCTACCATATGTTTCAGTATTTCCAAATAGAAAATCTCTGAGCATATTATATTTCATCAACAAGTGATATTCTTGAGCTGTGTTACTTTTCATCATAATGAAAGTTTTATGTGTATATTTTATGTATATTTATATATCCACATATACATCTATATGTATATTTTGTAATGAGTTATTGTTCCTTATTAAATTAATTCTATCAGCACAAAGACTGTGTCCTTTATTATATCTATGCATATGCATATATATATATTTATCCCTCTACCTATCTATACATATATTTAATTCAAATATTTTAGCATGAATAGTAGCATAGTTATATTTTATATTATATATTATATATTTATATGTTTTCATGTGTATGAAAATATGTTTACTATCATAATATATTAGGTGAAAATGCATGTAATTTTCTCAATATATGCTAAAAGGGAATTTTCAAACTTAATTTGGATGCTGTAGAGATGACTCCAAATACACCATTCTTATATAGGGTCTAAATTTGGTTCCCAGAATCCATGTCTGTGACTCACAATTGCCCGTAGTTCCATTTTTAGGTGGTATGACTCCTTTTCTAACCTTACAGGTATCTGCATGCATGTAGACATATCCACACAAAGACATGTACAAATATACACAATGAAACAGAACAGATTTTTAAAAATTGATGTTTATTCCAATAAAATAACATGAGTATAACCCAGCATAAAGAATCTTATAAAAACATTTACATTTAGTATTAATCCATAGTGTTTGTAATCTCACCATAATTATTTCTGACTCACTTTTAAATTATGAATATAATTTCAAATATGCAATCATAATACCAAATTCTGAGACAGTGAAGTGTTTCTGCAATTAATTCTTTTCAGTCACTTTTCTTATTCTTTGCCTTAGTGCACTTTTAGCTTTCATATAGTTACCTTAGAAAGTCAAAGAATTTTCCCAAAACTACATCTTGAAACCATAAGAAACATGTTCTTTGGCTCAATGTCTATTACTTCACATTTCATACATACATTTTAGAAACCACAGATTAGAGGCATGTTTCCCTTCTTGAAGAATAACAGTTGGTGTAAATCTACAGTTATTAGTCATTAATGCCATTTGTGTGTATATCTTTAGAATGTGAGCCAAGCTTTAGAAACATCACAGATCAGACTGGAATTAAAAACCCCAGAATAAACCTTGCTTATCCCATTCAACTTGTCCAACTTCCTTATTTTTTACATAATTCAGAATACTGGCCAAGAATCATTGCTGAAACATTGACTCAGCTGAATGTATTTCAGAAGAAAACTATTTCAATTACCTCCATTACTTTTTAGGAAATTGTGAATTTAATACAGCAAGTTCAGTAGTCATAAATTGGGAAGTAAGAAAAACACAGTTTTTGAAATCTGAAATTTCTACCCCATTATTTCTGTATTTTCTTCATTCTATAACACTGTGGGTAGGTAAGAGACTTGAGAGTGATAGATAAATATGCAACTAAATAGCTACATCTATGCTAAAGACAACAAGCAAATCTGTTATGTATTTTCAGTTTGGATTTTCATACTTCCTATACTGGTAAAATTTAAATGTATGTGCAATAAAAACACATGTATCATGTAAAATATGATTTAATTAGTTAATAAAATAGTTTTAATATTTATATTCCCAAAATAATGTTTCACATTAGGTTATAACTACACTATTCTAAATTCTTTTAGGTAAACCACATGGTGATCCTGAAAACACACAGGCCGCTCACCCATATGTGGAAGAAAAACTGACAGGCCCACTGTTGACAGTCTACATCATGCCATGACCTCTTTCACCACTCTCCAGCAACCAGGCACTAATAAAAGTACCAAGTCAGATCTCTAGAATCACCCAACAGCCCTACCCTTTAGTAGGACCTATCATGGCTTCCCAACATTTTGACAGTAGTAGTACCTTTCACTTTAACTCTTTTCATTTGACCTTAGCCCAGAGTTTAAAAAGTGGCTATACAACTGTCTTAATACCTTTGTCTTCTAAAGAAGACAAGAACTATGGTTAAACCCTTCCTTTACCATTTCCCTTTCCTATTCCCTTGAAATCTTTTTTATTTATACATCAATGACATCAGCTCTTCTTTGAATAATAATCTGAAAGGTTTGTTTTGTGTGTAACATTGAGTTTCATATTTACATTGCATTTTATATATAATTAGGATTTCACAAAGTAGAAGTACATAAAGAACTTTGAAAACATTCCTTGAATATACTGTATATATTTTCATCAAATCTAATACAAATCATCACATACTACACAAAGAGAAAAAACCCATAAATAAGCTTCTAAATGTTTGGAATGCTTAAAATTATAAATGGATCACCCTTATAAGTTGGTTTTAGTTGTTTGATTTAATTACAAAACTTTTGTTTTAAAATCAGTAAAACTGAGATCTTTGTATTCATTGAAAATGAATGTTTTCTCAATATGGGTATTAGTAATAAAGGTTTAATTTCTTATAGCCAGTGTCTTGGTAAATAACGATTTTAATCTCAAAAGTTATACTAATAAAATACCTTGCCTTGTGTACTTCCAAATATGTGTTTACATGCCCGACTCTCAAAGAAGAAAGATAAATGCTTATGTACACATTTTGTACATCAAATTTAGTTCAAGTGTCCTTGGGAGAAACAGTGAATAACAGTGAATAAATCCTTAATGTATTAGTGATAATTTAATTTTATGATTGGCTGTCATAATTTAAAAAAAAACTCTTTTAGGACAAGTTGCTTCCTTATCTCTAATAATATATTGAATCAAGTGAGAGTTTTTATAAAGTCACTTTCTGAAGGATGGAAAATTGAGAAGTTCAGTAATTTCTCAAGGTCATATCTAAAAAGCAACAGAGTTCAGGCAAATTCAATCTATAGTAACTGCTTGGTTAGGCTAATTTAAGAGTCTGGCTACTATAAATATCTTTGGATTTATGAAATAGGTAACAGAGTTTTCATGATTATGCTTAGAAAACTGGATTTTTTCCTTCCATCAATTTATAGAACTTGAGAAAACATTAAATATGTTAGACCAGGCTAAGCTTTTAGAATTCGAAATTTCTGGGCTTTTATCCATTTTTATAATGTCATTCTGATTATTTAAACATAGACACTGTGTTTTCATCATCTGTGTTATGGCAGTAACACAGCAAAACACATAGCAAAAAAGCCCATGCAAATTTGATGAGCATTTGGACAATCATTTTTGCAACTAAAGCCTTGTAAGTAGTTAAAGTGCCACTAGGAAACATCCACTCGGCTGACATGCAATTCACTGTAGACTGGTGTGTGTGTGTGTGTGTGTGTGTGTGTGTGTGTGTGTGTGTGTGTGTGTGTACGTCTGTGTTTCTTACATGTGGTCTAGGAAAGGCCATAACAGACTTCCTCATGGACTTGCTGTTATTTTTCTTCTTAATCATTTCAAGTTCTGCAGTGCAATTTTTTTCATGAAATTATATAAAATTATATGTAAGTTTCAGAATTACATAACATTTCTCATCAGTGACTATGAAAACCAGAAAATTCGGGGCAGATGGCATACAGACCCTAAGTGAAGATAAATGCCAGCCAAGGCTACATCCAGCAAAACTCTCAACTAACATAGATGGAGAAAACAAGATATTCCATGCAAAACCAAATTGAAAGATACACAGTATCTTTCAACAATTCCAGCCATAAAAATGATGGTAACAGATAGAAAACTCCAACACAAAGAAGGAAACTAAACCCTAGAAAAAGCAAGAAAGTAATCTTCTTGTAACAAACACAAAAGAAGGGAGCCACAGAAACAACCTTTAATAACAAAAATGACAGGAAACAACAATCACTATTCTTTGATATCTCTTAACATCAATGGACTCAATTCACCAATAAAAAGACATAGACTAACAAACTAAATAGGTAATGAGGACACAGCAATTTGCAGCATACAGGAAACACACCTCATTGACAAAGACAGAAACAACCTCAGAGTAAAAGGCTGGAAAACTATTTTCCAAGCAAATGGTTGCAAGAAACAAGATGGAATGGCCATTCTAATATCAAATAGAATCAACTTTCAACCAAAAGTTATCAAAAAAGATAAGGACACTTCATCAAAGGATGAATATGGCTCTTTGAGAAAATCAACAAGATAGATCAACCCTTAGCCTGCCAAACCAGAGGGCACAGAGAATGTGTCCAAATTAACAAATCAGAAAAGAAAAGGGAGACATAACAACAGGAACTGAAGAAATTCAAAGAATCCTCAGATCCTGCTATATACATCAAAACTGGAAAATCTGGATGAAAGGGACAATTTTTTAGACAGATACCAGATACCAAAGTTAAATCAGGATCAGATAAACCATCTAAACAGTACTATACATCTTAAAGAAATAGAATCTGTTATTAAAAGATTCCCAAACAAAAAAAAACTGCACCAGATCAGTTTAGGGAGAATTCTATCAGACCTTCATAGAGGACCTAATACCAATACTGTACAAACTATTCCACAAAATAGCAACAGAAGTAACAGTACCCAAGTGCATCTATAAAGTCACAATAAAGCTTATACATAAACCATACAAAGATCCAACAAAGAAAGAGAACTTCAGACCAATTTCCCTTATGAATATTGACTCAAAAATATTCAATAAAATTCTCGCAAACCCAATTCAAGAACACATAAAAGTGATCATTCATCATGATCAAGTACCTTCATCCCAGGGATGAAAGGATGGTTCATTATGTGGAAATCCACCAAAGTAATACACCATATAAAAATCTCAAAGAAAAAAACCACATGATCATCTAATTAGATGCTGAGAAAATATGTGACAAAATTCAACACCTCTTCATTTTAGAAATCTTGGAAAGATCAGGAATTCAAGGCCCATACATAAATGTAGTAAAACCAATATACAGCAAAGCAGTAGCTAACATTAAACTAAATGAAGAGAAACTTGACACAATTCCACTAAAATAAGGGACTAGACAAGACTGCCCACTCTGCACCTACTTATTCAATATAGTACTCTAAGTCTTGGCTAGAGCAATCAGACAACAAAGGGAGGTCAAAGGGTTACAAATAAGAAAGAAGCACGTTAAGATATCACTGTTTGCAGATGATATGATAGTATACTTAGGTGACCTCAAGGGTTTGACCAGAGAACTACTAAACTTGACAAATAACTTCAGCCAAGTGGTTGGATATAAAATTAATTCAAACAAATCAGTAGCCTTTGTCTACTCAAAAGATAAAGAGGCTGAGAAAGGAACTAGGTAAAATGACACACTTATCAGTAGTCACAAATATTATAAAATACCTCAGTGTGATTCTCACCAAGCCAGTGAAACATGTGTGTGACAAGAACTTCAAGTCTCTGAAGAAAGAAATTGAAGATCTCTGAAAATGGAAATCTCTCCCATGCTCATGGATTGGCAGGATTAATATAGTAAAAATGGTCATTTTGCAAAAAGCAATCTAATTTACAGATTCAATGCAATCCCCATCAAAATTCCAACTCAATTCTTCATAGAGTTAGAAAGAGCAATTTGCAAATTCATTTTGTATAAAAAAAACAAAACAAAACCAAACAAACAAAAAACAAACCCAGGATGGTGAAAACTCTCAAGAACAAAATAATTTCTGGGGGAATCACCGCCCTTGACCACAAATTGATTACAGAGAAATAGTGATATAAATTATATGGTATTGGTACAGAGACAGGCAGGTAGATCAACAGAATAGAAGTGAAAACCCAGAAATGAACTCACACACCTATGATCACTTGATCTTTGACAAGGAACTAAAACCATCCAGTGGAAAAAGATAGCATTTTTAACAAATGGTGCTGGTTCAACTGGATGTCAGCATGTAGAAGAATGTAAATTTATCAATTCTTATTGCCCTGTAGAAAGCACAAGTCCAAGTGGATGAAGGACCCACAGAAAACCAGATACACTAAAATTAATAGCAGGTAAATTGGGGAAGAGCCTCAAACACATAGACATTGTGGAAAATTTCCTCAAAGAACACCAATGACTTCTGATCGGTCTGCCTCCATATGTCTTTTGTCCTTTCCCCATTACTGCTTTTAAATTTTTTATTTGTGCACTTAGTGCCTTGAATATTACATGAGGAAACGAATTATTTTTATGTTTTCTGATCCAATCTATTTGGTGTTTTCTAGGCAACTTGTGCATTTATGGCAATGCATTTCTTTCTTTGCCAAAGTTTCCTTCTATTCCTATTATAGATTTGGTCTTTACAGTCTATTCTGCATTTCCTGAATATTTAGGCATGTTTTATGCTTTGCATTTTCTTTTTTTAAATTTTTTATTAGATATATTTCTTTACATTTCAAATGTTATTCCACATCCCAGTTTCCTGTCCATAAGCCCCCATCCCCTCCTCTCCCCTCCCCCAAACCGGTGTTCCCCACATACATCCCCCTTATTGCGCCCCCATATTCCCCTGCATTGGGGGTTCAATCTTGATAGGAACAAGGATTTCCCCTTCACTGGTGCCCCAACAAGGCTATTCTCTGCTACATATGCAATTGGAGCCCTGGGTCAGTCCATGTAGTGGTTTAGTCCCTGAAAGCTCTGGTTGGTTGGCATTGTTGTTTTTATGGGGTTGCAAGCTCCTTCAACTCTTTCAATCCTTCCTCTCATCCCCCACCCCCCCAAGGGGATAGTGGTTTTCTGCTAGCATTGACCTCTGTATTGGACATGCTCTGAATGTGTCTCTCAGGAGAGATCCATATCCAGTTCCTTTCAGCATGCCTTTTTTAGTTTCATCAATCTTATCTAGTTTTGGTGTCTGTATATTTATGTATATATACAGCTGTCCCTTGAGTTGCTGCTCTAAACTTTGTTTCTATATCCCCTCCTATGGATCTTCTGTCCCCTTTTAAGAAGAGGTGGGAGCATCCACATTTTGGTCATCCTTCTTATTGAGCTTCCTGTGGTCTGTGGATTGCAATCTTGGGTAATTTGATCTTTTTGGCTAATATCCACTTATCAATGAGTGCATACCAAGTGTGTTTTTCTGTGATTGAGTTACCTCACTCGGGATGATATTTTTTAGTTCATTCCATTCGCCTATGAATTCATTAAGTCATTGTTTTTGATAGCTGAGTACTAATCCATTGTGAAGATGTACCACATTTTTTAATCCATTCCTCTGTTGAAGGGTATCTGGTTTCTTTCCAGTTTCTGGCTATTATAAATAAGGCTGCTATGAATATAATGGAGCATGTGTCTTTGTTGTATGTTAGATCATCTTTTGGATATATGCCCAGGAGAAGTATAGCTGCATCCTCAAGTAGTACAATGTCCAATTTTCTGAGGAGCCTCCAGACTGATTTTCAGAGTGGTTGTACCAGTTCCCAATCCAAACAATGGAGGAGTGTTCCTCTTTTTCCAAACCTCGTCAGCATCTGTTGTCACCTGAGTTTTTATCTTAGCCATTCTGACTGATGTGAGGTGAAATCTTAGGATTGTTTTGATTTGCATTTCTCTGATGACTAAGGATGTTGAACATTTCTTTAGGTGCTTTTTGGCCATTTGATAATCCTCAGCTGAGAATGCTTTGTTTAGCTTGGTAACCCATTTTTAATAAAGTTATTTGGCTCTCTGGAGACCAACTCCTTGAGTTCTTTGTATATTTTGGATATTAGCCTTCTATCAGATGTAGGATTGGTAAAGATCTTTCCCATTCTTTTTGTTGCCATTTTTTCCTAATGACAGTATCTTTTCCTTACAGAAACTGTGCTGTTTTATAAGGCCCCATTTGTTGATTCTTTATCTTAGAGCATAAAACATTGGTGTTTTGTTCAGGAAAATTTCCTTGTGCCCATGTACTCATGGCTCTTCCTCAATTTTTCTTCTATTAGTTTGAGTGTATCTGGTTTGATGTGGAGGTCCTTGATCCACTTGTACTTAAGCTTTGTACATGGGGATAAGAATGGATCGATTTGCATTCTTCTACATGTTGACCTCCAGTTGAACCAGCACCATTTGTTGAAAATGCTATCTTCCTTCCATTGAATGGTTTTAGCTCCTTTGTCAAAGAACAAGTGACCATAGGTATGTGGGTTCATTTCTGGGTCTTCAATTCTGTTCCACTGATTAATCTGCCTGTCTCTGTATCAATATCATACAGTTTTTATTTCTATTGCTCTGTAATACTCTTTGAAGTCAGTTGTGGTGATTCCTCCAGAAGTTCTATTATTGTTGAGTATAGTTTTTTTTGCTATCCTGGGATTTTTGTTATTCCAAATGAATTTGCAAATTGCCTTTTCTATCTCTATAAAGAATTGAGTAGGAAGTTTGATGGGGATTGCATGGAATCTGTCAGGAATTCAAGGCCCATATCTAAACATAGTAAAAACAATATACAGCAGACCGGTAGCTAACATCAAACTAAATGGAGAGAAACTTGAAGCAATCCCATTAAAATCAGGGAGTAGACAAGGCTGCCCACTCTCTCCTTACTTAGTATAGTACTTGAAGTCCTAGACAGAGCAATCAGACAACAAAGGAGGTCAAAGGGATACAAATTAGAAGAGAAGAAGTCAAAATATCACTATTGGCAGATGATATGATAGTGTACTTAAGTGACCCCTATAGTTCCACCAGAGAACTATTTTACATGATAAACAACTTCAGCAAAATGTTGGGATATAAATTTAACTCAAACAAATCAGTAGCCTTCCTCTACTCAAAAGATAAACAAGCTGAGAAAGAAATTAGGGAAATGACCCCTTTCACAATAGTCCCAAGTAATATAAAATATCTTGATGTGACTTTAACCAAGCAAGTGAAAGATCTGTATGACAAGAACTTCAAGTCTCTGAAGAAAGAAATTGAGGAAGATCTCAGAAGATCGAAAGACCTTCCATGCTAATGGGTTGGCAGGATTAATATAGTAAAGATGGTCACTTTGCCAAATGCTTTGTATTTTCTTTTGCCTTTTTGTCAATGTTATCTATGATGTATTCTATGCCTAAGACCTTCTCTTCTATCTCTTGTATTCTGTTGCTGATGCTTGTATCTGTAGCTCCTGATCTCTTTCCTAGGTTTTCCATTTACAGGGTTGCCTCCATTTTTGATTTCTTTATTGTTTCTACTTCCATTTTTAGGTCTTAGATAGCTTTGTTCAATTCCTTCACCTGTTTTTGCTTTCCTGTATTTTGTAAGGAATTTATTTGTTTCCACTTTAAGGGCTTCTATCTATTTGCCTATGATTTCCTGTATTTCTTTCAGTGAGTTATTTATATCTTCCTTAAAGAACTTCATTAGCTTCATGGGATAAGATTTTATTTCGGCATCATGCTTTTCACATATGGTGGATTTTGCTGGTCTTGCTTTGGTAGAAGAACTGTGTTTTGATGGCACCAAGATATATTGGCTTCTGTTGTTTATCTCTTTGTACTTTCCTCACCATTTTGTTATCTCGGGTTTTAATTGTCCTAGGTGACATTATATGGAACTTATCTCCTGAATTCCTTGTTTTAGCACATCTTCTGGGAGACCTGCAGACTGTTGTCCTATCTGGAGCAGATCCTATTGCCTGATTGCAGCAGATATCCTGAGAGTTCAGGAGCCTGTGGTGTGGTAAGATAGCCAGATATTCTGATTTACCCCAATAAAGGTGCAGACTGGAAGGGAGATTATGTCTAACATTATGATCCCAGCTGATGTCATTATTTGGGTAGGGTTCTTACCTGTTACCCTGGCATCAGATCTCCTTGCAGTCTGCAGACTGCAGGTGAGAGGGACAGACAGACCAATCTTAGTCATAGTTTTTTGGTCAAATTTTGAATATATGTCTTCATTCCATCTCAGTACATTTATTTAGATTCATTTTTTAAAGTGGTTGTCTATTCTCATATATTTGTACCTCTGTTGCATTATTATACCTTACATACAGGTCTGTCTTGCAGGTTTTATAGCTAGATACTATTGAAGACAATTTTTTTCCTCTGCTGTAATGCAAAATGCCTTCTAGAAGTGCTTTATGGTTGCATTATGGAAAGTAACCAAATACCCCTGGCAATGACCTATGCTACTGCTGCTTCTTGTCTTCTTGTCTTCTTCCTCTTCTTCCTCCTCTTCCTGGCTATTCAAGAGCGTTTCTTTGTGTTGTCTTTGCTGTCTGTCATTCTGCAGACTAGGTTGTTCTTGAACTTAGAAATCTACGTGCCTCTTCTCCTGAGTGTTGGGATTAAATTCATGGATCATTCTGCCTCAGACAATATTTCTTCTTAGTAATATTTTGAAATAGAACCACTAAACTTCACCTAATGATTTGTATTTTGCTATTCAAGACTGACACATTTTAATCATCTTCTACTGACAAATAGTTCTTATTGACACTTATTTTCAGAAACATATAAACAATGAAGAAAACTGTGGATGGGAAAAAGAAAATGAAAATAATACACTAGGAGGTAGTGTGGAGACAATTACCATATAAAGTTTGTAATGGGGTGCCTCCTAGACTGCCGTCTGATATTGTAGCCATTTGGGAATGCTGGCTGCAGGCAAGGTAGCTGTATCAATAGCTTTCAGCAGAACTAAACCTCTTGCTGTGACTATAACTAGAATCATTGATCTAAAAATACGTGTTTCAAATGCATATCTCATGGCAGAATTCTGAAGCATTCCCGTCTTCCAAGGTTTATATTAATTACATTCTGTTTCTGATTGTATTTTTCATAAAATACATTTTTAAATAATGACAAATGTGATAGCATTCAACCTTTTTGCATGAGATAAATCTCTTCAGTTATGTTCAGACACTTGCATCATTTGGCTTTGTATTAGGTTATGGTTCAAGCACAGCACTCTGGCTATCATCATCTGTATACTCCCCTCACATACAAAGGTTTGCAACATGTATCAGACATTGTTTTTCTACCAGAAAACTGATACCATTTTTGTCTTTCCTGATGTTTTATATTGAATCTACTCCTCTTAAAACCTAGGGTGATATGAAAATGATTGTGAACTTACATTTTAGGAGTTTGGTTTGAAAACACAATTGCCTATAGATTGTGTAGGTTAAAAAGTCAAAATGTACATTGAGCATTGAGTATAGGCAAGTAAATTGAAAACAAATTTAGACATTCAGTAAAAGCTGTAGTTACTATAGTCAATGATTCCAATGATTAATATGTACATGAAAAACGCTGGTCTCATAGAATTAAAAAATTAGTTGAGGATGGATTGAGTCAAAATCATTACCATATCCAAAAGAATAAATGAAAGTTCATATTGTCCCTCTAGACTATCAAGAGGATCTAATTCACATATTTAAGATGGCATTATGATTAATTGGATTGTGTGTTTATGTTAGGTCCCATTAATTAGTTGCACATTGGCCAGCACTATGAGTCATAACAATTCTTGTCTGAAAACAGAATAAAATGTTCTGTTTCGAATAGGTCAAATTCAGTTAAAAGCTTAAGGATCTCACAGTACACATAGCAGTGTAAAATTGTACCTTTCTGGAAAGCAAGATTTTTCTTTATATATCTCAAAGAAACCGAATGGTAATGTGGCCCATCTGGATTTTTTGAAAATCAACAAGTGTAAAGTCGCAGAAATTTACTGATGGAAAGCAGAAATCACAGTGTTGGCTTAAATTTAGCTGAAATACAAAAAAACTCTTTAATTTAGTATTTATAGTACCTAAAGCCAATGACATACGTATTTTATCTGGTCACATAATTGACTATTAATGGGTTTCCAAATGACATGTTACAGAAGTAGACCTCACAATTAATTCATAATTTTCCTATCAAGTAGATTCTCTCAAGTGTTTCTGGAGCTTAGTATTAAACCCTTATCAATATAATTACAAAATTAGCTTCTAAAATATTGCCAAATATATCAATTGTACTTGAAATATTGAATATCATGTTATAAAAATATTATCCCATAGGAAACATGATAGATCACATTTTAGACAGGCCTAAGCAAACCCCATTTTAAAATCCTTAGTTTTTTCATTTGTTTGTTTATTTATTTATGTGTTTGTTTATTTATTTATTCACTTCAAAGCCTGGTTGCTGCCCCTTCCTACCTCTTCTCTCAATCCTACCGTTATACGCCCTCCACCATTCCCCCATCTGCTTTTTCTTAGAGAAGAGGAGACAATTCCATGAATACCAACCCGCCCTGATACACCAATTCACAGCACGACTAAGTGCATCCTTTCCCACTGAGGCCAGACAAGGCTGCCCAGTTATGGAAATAGGATCCAAAGTCTGACAACAGAGTCAGAGAAAGCCCCTACTCTAAATACGTGAAGAACAAGCTGCACATTTGCTACTTCTGTGTGTGTGTGTGTGTGTGTGTGTGTGTGTGTGTGTGTGTGTGTGTGTGTGTCAGCAGGAGTACATGGAACTAGATCCAGCCTATGAATGCTCTTTGGTTAGTGCTTTAGTCCCTGTGAGCACCCATTGGCCCAGGTTAGTTTACTCTATATGTCTTCTTACGGTGTCCTTGATTCCTCTAGTTCCCACAGTCCTGCTTCCCACTTTCCATAAACTCCCTGAGCTTCACTATTGTTTGCCAGAGGGTCACTACATCTGCTTCCATCAGCTGCTGGATGAAGCCTCACAGAGGACTGTTATTCTAGGCTCGTGTCTGAAAGCATAGCAGAATATTAATAATGTTGGGGGTTGGCTATTTCCCGTGGGGCAGTTCTCAAGTTTCACCAATCATTGGCTGTCCATTCCTTTGATTTCTGTTCCATCTTTTATCCCTGCACTTTTTATATTAAGAATAATTTTGAGCTGAAGGATTATGGATAGGTTAATACCCTCCTCCACTAGAAGTCCCACATGGCTATAGGAGATGGCCTCTTCAGGCTCCATATCCTCCTTTGGTAGAGATCTCCACCAGGTCACCCTCCATAGAGTCTGGTAAGTCTCACAAATCACAAAGATGCCCTCCCATACACATTTCTGTCCTCTCTTCCAGCTTTCCTCATTCTCTACTCCAGATCCTTACCTCTCTCTATCCATCTCCCCTCCATTCATCTACTTCAGATGTCTATTTTATTTCCCCTTCTGAGTGTTATTCAAGCATCTTGCCTTGGACCTTCCTTGGTATTTATTGTTTTCGACTCTGTGAATTGTAGCCTGATTATCTTGTACTTTATGACACCATATATGTATTTCTGAGTTTGGATTACCTCACACACGATGTTATTTTCTACTTCCATCAATTTGCCAACAAATTTCATGATGTAGTTTTTTTATTGGTTATTTTATTTGTATACATTTCAAATGTCTCCCTTCCCAGTTTCCCCCACTGCAAGGTCCCTATCTTCTTTTACCTCCTCCTGCCTGTATGAGGGTGAACCCCCTACCCACTACCACTTCACCACTCTAGCAACCATCTATGTTGGGACATTGTGTCTCCCCAAGACCGAGGGCCTCTCCTCCCTTCGATACCAAATAAAGCAAATCTCTGCTCTGTATGCAGCTGGAGCCATAGAGGTTCCCCCATGTGTATTCTTTGATTGGGGGTTTAGTCCCTGGGAGCTCTGGGGGGTCCGGTTATCTGATATCATTGTTCTTCCTATGGGGTTGCAATCCTCTTTATCTCCTTCAGTCTTTCCACTAAACCTTCACTTGGGGTCTCCATGCTCAGGCCTATTTTTGGCTGTGAACATCTGCATCTGTATTAGTCATGCTCTTTCAGAGTCTCTTGGGGATCTTACCCAACTCCTGTCAGCAAGTACTTCTTGGCATCAAAAATAGTATCTGGGTTTGGTGTCTACAAATGGGATGGATCTCTAGGTGAGGCAGTATGTGTATGGTCTTTCCTTCAGTCTCTGCTAAAATCTTAGTCCCTGTATTTTCTTAAGACAGGAACAAGTCTAGGTTAAATATTTTAGGATGGGTGGGTAGAAATATCCCTTACCAGGAGATCTGCCTATCCACTGGTTATGGTCTCAAAAGGTTCTATCTCCCCTGTGTTGGGTATTTTAGCTAATGTCATCCTCATTGAGTCCTGGGGACCTCTTTTTTCTTTGGCATCAGGGACTTTCTAGTGGCTACCTCCGGTTCAACATCCCCCACTGCTAACCACCTCTGTTTAATTTCCTGACTCTCAGTACTTTTCCTTATCTCTTCCCACATCTGATACTGTCCCTTCTTTTATCATCCCCCTCCTCTCACCATCTCAGATATCTCCCTCCCTTTACTTCCCAAAATTATTGGGTTCCTTCATCTAAGTAGGACTGAAGCATCCACACTTTGGTCTTCTTCCTTCTTCAGCTTCATAAGGTCTGTGTATTTCAAACTACTGGGCTAATATCAACTTATCAGTGAGAAAATACCATGTTTGTTCTTTTGTGACTGGGTTACCTCATTCAGGATGATAGTTCCTAGTTCCATCCATTTGCCTATAAATTTCATGAAGTCATTGATTTTAATAGCTTAGTAGTACTCCATTTTGTAAATGATCCATCTTCTGAGGTTTTAGACCTCTTTTGTCAGAAACTTGAAGTTCTTATACAGATCATCCACTTAATTGGTTAAAGACACATCAAGATATTTTATATTATTTGTGACTATTGTGAAGGGTGTTCTTTCCCTAATTTCTTTCTCAGCCCATTTATTGTTTGACTTGAGAGAGGCTACTAATTTGTTTAAGTTAATTTTATATCCATCCACTTTGCTGAAGTTGTTATCAGCTGTAGGAGTTCTCTGGTGGGATTTTCAGAATTACTTAAAGATGTTATCATTTCATTTGCAAGTAGTGATATCTTGAGTTCTTCCTTTCCAATTTATATTCCTTTAACATCTTTTTGTTGCCTAATTGTTTTGGATAGAGCTTCAAGTACTATATTGAATAGATAGGCAGAGAGTGGGCACCCATGTCTAGTCCCATGATTTTAGTGGGATTACTTCAAGTTTGTCCCCATTCAGTTTGATGGTGACTATTAGTTTGATGTATATTGCTTTTATTTAGTTATGATTCTTGAATTCCTGATATTTCCTTGACTTTTAACATGAAGGGGTATTATATTCTGTCAAAGACTTTTTCATCATCTAATAAGATGATCACATGATTTTTTCTTAGACTTCATTATAAATTATGTTCTTATTAAATCCATTCTAATGTCAAATATCTAAATAATATGAATAATGAATACTCTAGTAGGTGTTTATATACCCCTGAAATAATGCAGACGTCAAAAGATGAGGCTATTTCATCCATTATGACTCTGATGCAAATGTCAAGAAACATTCCTCAGCAACTTCTCCATTTTACAAAATTAATGTACACTATTTCTCATAAACAGCAGACTATAGATAAACTATTTTACAGGGCACATTACTTCTTTAGGAGATATAATATAATTCAATATTTGACATTTCACAAAATAGTAATTTTGATAGATCAATTTCTTCTAGGTATTTCTATTTATTTTACAGAAAGCAAGTTCTTATTTTTAGCATTTTCTGTTCATGTGCCAATCATATTTGAACAAAATATTAATAAATATTGTTTTTAAGATAGGCATAGTTACCATGAAAGTAGAAAAATCAAAATTTATCCAGCATTTTCATGTATATAAACACCATTTATTAGCATTTTCTCTATAAAATAAACCAGATGAATAGCACATAAATGATAAGAAAATTGAGTAAGGATATGTTAGATGTTAGTAGTTCTCTTATCTAAGAATTTTCTTATAATAACATTCCAAAACCCCCCACTTCTTTAATGTCATTTCCTTGATTAGAACACGAAAATCAATACTTTAATTAAACAGATTTTTTAAAAAATCTGTCAAAATTGTTAATATTTAAGTAGAATGAAAAATTGATTAAAATTTTATAAAATTAAACCTACCTTTAAGCCTTTTATTGTATGTTTTCTACATATATTAACACATATTAAATGAGGAATTCATTGCCTGAAATCAAGAATTCTCATCTGGTGCTGATAGGAGTGGCAACTTATATAGCCACTATGAAAATCAATATTGTAGTCCTTCAGAAAAATGTGTATTGAGCTACCTCAAGATCCAGTTTTACCAGTATAGAGCATACATTCAAAGAATGCATCACTTCCAAGAAAAATAATTGCTTAATCGGTTTCATTGCTTCTGTCCTCAAAATGGGCAGAAATTGGAAACAACATAGATGTCCCTCAATAAAAGAATGGATAAAGTGTGAAACATTTATATAATGAAGTATTGCCAAGCTGTTAAAAGGTGATGTCATGAAATCTATAGGCAAATGGATGGAATTAGAAAAAAATTATCCTGAGTAAAGTAACTAAAACCTTGAAAGAAAAATATGGTGTGTATTTGCTTATATGTAGATATTTACCATTAAGTAAAAGATTATGACACCACAATCTGTAAATTTAGAGAGGTTAGTCATAGAAGAAAGAACTAAAGCAAACACTTGGAGTAACAGACTTTTGGGGTCAACTAGGGACTTGGGAAATGGAAAAATAGGATGAGGTGGGGAGGAGAAAGAAATGTAAGGAGAGACAACTAGAATTACGGGGCATTTGAGATATGGTATAGAAACCCAGTACAGTGGAAATTTCCTAAAATATATGAAGGCAATTCTAATGAAGTCTTCACATAATGAGAAGAACAGAGTACCAGTTAGCCATCTATTTTAACAAATGAAATTTCCAATATCAGGACTGGGTTACATCTAATTTAGTTGTTGGGCAAAGGAGTAATATCGAAATCCCCTACTGCCTTAGGCTTTTGTCAAGACAATAGGTTGCTCTCCACAAACTGATAGAACTGGTTAAATTCTGAAAACAAAAACCTACACAATATATTGAACATGAAGAGGTCAAGCTAGTGTCTATATATACCCTACACTACTATGATCTAGTGTCTATGATATAGGAAAATACTCTGCAGGTTATCAAGAGAGAAATTTATACATCAAACCAGCCATGAAAGTTTTGATCTACAATGCTGTCTTACTGCAGAATATTCTAGGGCCATCATGGCACAGTGCTTATGGGAGCAGTCAACCAATGATTTTTTTTTAACTTTGGTTGACACCACAAGATGGAGCACATATCTGACACTGCTTTGGTGACTAAGAACCAGAGATGGATAGCATAGAGTAAAATCAAATACTGATAGTCTATTTTGTTTTGAAAAATGTTAGAATAATTCTGAATGATATTCTGCTGTCCTCAGAAATCAGTGCTTATTCCTCCTATATGAGTCTATACTTAAAACCACAGACAGACATTACATGGAGATGGTAAAACTTTGGAACACAGGACTCTAAATGGGATAACTCCATCAAAACTTTGGCCTCCTAGCTCACAGGAACTCCACAGAAGAAGTTGAAGGAGAATAGGAGACAGAAGGGATGATCAGAATCAGGAAACACTCTCTAAATCAACTAACCAAAGTGGATGTGAAATCACAGAGACTGGGGTAGCAGATACAGGACCTGCATGGGTTTATACCACATTTTCTTCATATACATTATGTCTTTCAGATTAGTACCATTATGGGGTGAGTGAATAAGTAGATCTTTGACTTTTGCCCCTGATCTTCAGCTCCTTTTCTTCTGATGGCTTGCCCTGTACAATTTTGATATGATTACATTATGTTTTGTTATGTTTTGTTGTTATCTCTTAGAATCCATTCTTTTCTTTTTTTTCTTTTTACATTTGAACCATATTTCATTCAAGCTTGTTGTGTTGGTAGAAAATAGAAAAACAAAGCATCACCAAAAAATATAGCATTATCCCTCATGAACATCAGTGGGAATATCTTTAAAGGGTATTAACATTTCAATTCTAGCAACTTATAAGAATGAAATTATATCTTGATCATATGGAGTTTATCTGAGGAAAGCAAAGCTTATTCGGAATTACAAAATCAACCAAATCCATGTAATCATAGCCATACATTACATGAATATAATGATAGAGGAATAAAAATAATAATAAAAATAACTTACAAGTTTAATATTTAAATTGTCAGTATGTAAGGCATAAAACTTCAATGTACCGAGAGACCACTAAAACTTTTATTTAATATCATATAATACCACTAAAATTTTAGATTTAGCTGTAAAATACCAAATACTTTTTCCTCTAACATCAACAAGAAAGAAATGTTTGAAACAGAAAGAGAGTGAATTCACATGGGAGGAGAGTCTGGGGGAATTGGAAGTCTAGGGAGAGGAATCTGAAATTTGGATGTAATGAATGAGAAAATATCTATTGTCAAGAACAGGAGGAAAAAACAGAGAGAGAAAAGGTATATACAATTTTATCCATAAACTGCAGCCTCCTTAGTCATATACGCAGTTAATTTTTTGATAATCAACAAATCTACTAAAAGATAGAAGATGATATTTATTGAATGTGGTTGCTAAATATGAAAGACTACCATAATTACCAAATAATAATACATTATTATTGTTAATACTATAGATAGTATTAACATTTTGCTTCCCACTTAGTGATGTCGCTTCTTTATAAGAAACCAAACAGTCCAAGATTTTATATTGGAAATTTAAGTATGAAAATTAAGTATAGAAATGTAAAATACTGTGATTTGAGAAGTCAAAGGAAAAGAGACTTTTTTTGTACTAAGGAGAGACAGAGAATGGCAGCAATATGAGTAAGTTTGAGAAAAACTTTATTACTCTAAGAGACTTAGAGTTTAAGTAAATCCCAAGCCTCCTATCATTCAGTCTTGAGAATATAAAAACAGATGACAGGCCAAAGCACACTGCCTGCTAATGATTCTACTGCTACATGGATATTTGTCTTTTGATTTTTATATCCTCCTGGTCTTCTTAAACAATAATAATCTAAGCTTTACTAGTTCACATTCAAAACAAAGTGAGTGGAACTATTAAAACTATAGTCTAGGAATTAAAGATTTCCAATGAAAGGGCTTTGAAAACATTGAATTGTAATGACTACTAAGCTAAGAGAGGTCTATCATACTGCTATCTTTCTGTTTCTGGCTTGAGACTTTCTTGGGAAATCCACTATAGCCCCTTAGAGTTTTCTGGATGACTGAAATACTTCCATAAATAGCACAAGAGTACTCATTATCCACTGCAATGATATAAACTCTGTCTACGTCAAAGTTCAAGGTATAAAGTACTGGTACACATTGATGACTGTATTTGCAGGAAGTCAGCCTTACAGTATCCCCTTCAAACCCTAGATCTTCTTTCTGGAAAGTGTCTATTGAAGCTTTTCAAGAATTTTATGTACTATAAAATTCATGCTCACATAAAAACAAATAATAATTTCATTAGACTTTTGAGAAAATAAATTTGATTCAAGAAAGCTTTATGAATTCAATTAATCTTTCACTAAAAGTTACACAGAGTCTAAAGCACTCTAAATATTCTGTTACGAGCAAATATTGACAGCATTCTTTGTGATCCAGCTCAGAAAGTGACTTATTCTGAAAAGAAGCAAATGCAAGTGCTGATGACTCATCTGTAGATTTATTTCGCATTTTGAAAACAGAGATGAAATAATTGAAATTTTGGATCAAGGGAATATTATCTGTACACTTTAGAGTTGAGATAATAATTTAAATAATAAGTGCATGTCTATGTTAAAAAAATTGTACCTTCTTTGTTTTTTTTTTCCTTCATGTAACCAAAGTAGCCAGTAAAATGGCACCTTTTATAAAATGTTCTACAGATGAAGACTAAAATGGTTTGGCTTTCATGTAGCAAAACAAAATTTAGGTACCATTGGTGGGATCAAACTATCATATAAAATTTCAACCACTGTTAATCTCTACTGATCATGAGTTCAAAATTAATCTTGAAATACTAAATACTTTACGTCAGATAACTGATGGATTTCTCAAAATACTACAGAATTTAATAGCACTAAATTGTGAGGGAATGCATTCTTACCCTGGGTTATTGATTTCTCTGTAGTAATCTATTGTGACTATTTCTGTATTTATCTAAACAGATAAGAGATCAAATCAAATATGACATTTAAATTTTGCCAATTATACAGAAAGCATTGCCTTCTTTTATTTTAAAATACTGAATCAATTTTCTATAAATACTCTTGTACTAAACAGCAAGTTGATAAATTATTTCAGTATTGGCAGCTTAATATAAGTTAAAAATAATTTTGTGTCTTCAAAAACCTGCCCAGAGTTTTTATTTGTTTATTAGAGGAAATAGTTCCCAATGAGCAATCCAAGATATCTAAGGACTAATAAACTCCCACTGCAGGGGGAAAAACTACTTTCCAGTAGCCAACATCAAACTAAATGGAGAGAAGCTTGAAGCAATCTTCTCTAATTACCCTTAATGTCTCTTTTCTAATATTAAGAAAGCTGGGATAATAATGAAGGGAACATTACTGAGGAATATGATTCTTTAGTATTTTTAATTTTAAATAAAGTGATGCTGTTTAATTAGTCAACATCTTTTGAACATATAAACAAACATACCAATTAATTTTACTTCCAATCAACCCTCATTAGGAGGTTTAAAGCTAACATATTTAATTAGAATATTATTATTATCATAACAGCTGTAAAATTTTTATGAACAGATAATTTGGGTAAAATAAAAATCTTATTTTACTATAATTAACAGTAGCTTTTAGATGATCATCTACAGTTTAGAAGTTTTTAAAATAATATTTCATTCTGAAGCAGAACAGATTTCACATTAGAAATTGTTAATATTAGTTACATGATATATATGATGTTTGATTATATAGAGTTACAGAAACATAACAACTATTTCACCTTGAAAAACAATTTATTGAAATATTTCCATCTCATTTGCATGATGAAGTTTTTCTGAATAATGAAAATTAGCTATAGAAAAGCTTTTGTATGCATATAAGAGGCATGGTTTGATTTAGATGGATATTCAATATGTGGCACAGCAAACATACACGCTCATGAAATCTTTAATGTACATTAATAGACTTACTAAGACAGATCAGAAAATTATGATTTTTTCCCTATAAAAGAGACCATAACATAGTGAAACTGCAAGGCACAGAACACTTATAGGAAACAAGGTTAAGGGAAAAGAGGTTTCCAGAAAGATGTGCTATATATGATTGTGAACTTTTGAGGGAGGGAGTGGTTGCTAAATCACACCCTAGTGAGTGCTAAAATTCATTCTCACTCTAAAAACATGACCCAGTTTTATGGTTCTGTTATTTACACTAGAAAACAAGTGGCAAAAAAAAATCAGAATTTCCGTTCAGAAAATGCTACAACTCTGTCCTAATGTGTCTTTGATGGACCATTATTTATTTTTATTCCTTTCTTCTGGATGGTCCTAAGCAGGAGGGGCAGATATCCGTATATTTTCCTCTATATTCAGCTCTGTATTCACAAGTTTGAAATGCACTTCAGTGGTACTCACTGGCTTCACCCTGACTCCAGATCTAGTTTCTTGGATTGAGGTTGACATGTAAACTAAAATAATGGAAATATGAGGTAATACGCTTTAAATCGTTCTCTTTGTTGTCTGATATATTTTCACAGGCTGTGACCAAATGGCAGTTTTTATGCATTAAAAATCCATCAATAGAATTTATCCGTATGTCCTGTATTTCACATTTTTAAGTCACACGTAAAACAAAAGGAAAGTTTGCAGACTGAAGCAGGGGAAATAAGCTCTAATGAGTGCTTCAATAATTTCGTAAAAACAAAGTGTATAGTCAATTTACAAAATTACAAAGTTAGGAAATAATGTTTAAAAATTATAATTCACATTTTATTTATTGTCCATATTCATGAAAAAAGAAAAAGAAAAATCATTAAAAATTGGAAAATATAAATATTTATTTTACATCATTACATTATAGCTAATTATAGTTAAAATGTCAATCATACATATAGATTTTCATAGATAGAATCTAATTTATGTATTACACAAACACATATATAATTCTTAAAGTATATTTCCAGATAAGAAAATTAGTATATAAATATATATGTATATATATATGTAGTTATTAAACAGTAGTCTTCTACAATGTTTAGAATAATTTTTTGAACATGAATTTATGAAAACTAAAATAATAGCATGAATAAGAGTAGCCATAAAACTAGTGGTCCTGTCTTCTTAAAGACTATTTATTTATTTTAGAGCCAAAAAAGTTTCTCAAGCATATCAAAAAAATTATCAACCTAAGCTACTTGCATACTTTATATTATGGCATGAAATGTTGTAACAAAAATCTGCATTTTCCTGAGAACCCACACATATTTTATCGATCTCAATATGTTACTACCACTTGACAAAATCATTATTAAGTATGTAAATTAGAGAAACTACTCCATGAGATGGTAACAACTTGTACTCGCTCCGTTGCTGAGGTAACAACTTTACATACTCTAGTGTTGAGCTTAGGCATACTGAAGGTTTATGAGCACATCTGTGAAATTCAACAGCATTTTTTACATATAATCATTTGCACATTTTTATTTTTATATCAAAACCATAATCAAATATTATGATTGCATCATTTCACAATTTGTTTTACTTTCTTAATTCTCTCCCATGTAATCTCACGTATCTCAGATCATGGAATCATTCCATTTACCGTGTATGATGTATCACTTACTTTATTTGTTCTTACAAACATATGTATGTACACACACACACACACACACACACACACACACCTATATAACCTACTTAGTACACTTAATTTAATGTTACTTGCAGTTTTATTTTCAGGGTGACCATTTGATATTGCATAACCAACTGGTGTGCTCTTTTCTGCGGGATAATTTTTGTTGCCTTCAGCATTTATTAGTCCATAACTCTTTGTCAAGCCTTGAGATCTCAGAAACACTGCCCTCTTCTACAAAGCATACCCATTGGTTTTGTCCTCAGTTAGGTCATGCATAGGCAGCCATACTGGAAAGACTCCATGAGTATAGCTGCTTTGGCATTTCTAGGAGAGTCAATGCTTAGCATCTTTCTACCTGCTTTTTCAGTAATGATCCCTGGACCTTAGTTACATAATCATGTTGTGGATGGATCCATCAGGATTTTACAAATATACATATTTTAATATTTGATAGGAATATCTTTGTGTGAAAGAAACTTGTGAATGTTTTGAACACTAAATCATGAAAATCTACTTGAAGTATTAAGACTGCTCAGATTTAGTTTAATTAATGAATTAATTTGATTAGGAGCACATTTACATAAAACCTTAAAAATGTTTAAGAATTATCGTTATATTGCCTCTTCTGAAACACAATTTTAACATCCAGAAAGAATATTTTTTCACAGCTCAGAGCTGTGTTTAATCCCTATTTTGGTAACAAATACCCCTGATTCCTTCATTATGTAAAATCTTTTGATTTTTTTTCTGTCAGTGTGGGTACCCACTCGGGTTACTTCCTTTGCTCAAAAAAAATCATTTCTCTTTGTTATTTCAAGAAAGATGGGCTGTTATTATTTTCCTTCTCGCGTGTCAGGCATAGATCTAAAAATGTCACACTAGGCTTCCTACTGAATGGCACATGAAAGTGGCTTTCCTGTCACAGCAAATGAGTGTCTACTAAGGAGAAGCCACATCTGAATTCTGAAAGTCAATATAGAATATTCGGTGTCAAAAGTGCTTTCCACCATTTTACAATACATCTTTTACACAGGATGTACTTACTCAGGCACAGAAGGGGAACCATTAGAGAGACACTCTGCAGGTTCTGCATGCATAGCTGGACTATTTAGTTTTGCTTCCAACTGGCTATGGTCCCCTCTTCAGCATGACCTATGCGCATGGCTTGATCAATTACAAATATCAGGACTTTAACAGGCGACTTTCCTCAGTGCACTAGCACTGACCAGGGTCATTTTCAAAATGTAAAAATTTCTTACAGATGTTCTTGATTTAGAGTTAATACAGAAAAATATGTTGCTTTCACAGAGCTGTTTGGTATCCAAGAATTTTATAGAAAAAGTCCAGTGTTATCTCTCTCCTTACTATTTGTGATTCCTTTCTCATCCCTGCCCTCTTTCATTTCCCTGAACTTGCTTACATGATTCCTTTATGTCCCTAGGGAGAATAGCTATAATCAAATCATTTCTGTGGTTTCTTAAATTTTTAACTATTGATATTTTTGTACTTTCTTCTGTAGTCAGATAGGTATATATACACTTATCATTTCCTTAATTATGCTATTATAAGACCACCTGATGCCACAGACCACCTGATGTTACAATTTGAGAAAAGGGAGTGGTTGTTGGCTTTTCATTTTCTTTGAAATATTTCACATAGTTCTTTTACTTATCATTGGGAGCTAAGTGTATGTGAGGATTTGAGTGATCTGATATTATTTTAAACAAAATGTACATAGAAGATCAGGGTGGAGGCTAGAGATGCCTGAGTACAGATGGTCTGGATTTACAATTTGTTTCTACAATAAAAAAAGCAAGACATAGTATAAATTACATTTTGAATTTTAAATATTATTTCCTAATAATGTGTTGGACAGCTCTTTCAGGATTGTTAACTCTGGCAGAACCACTGCTCATGGCCAGCCAGGCAATGATGAGGTGAACAACCTGTCTTCCACAGCAAAATCTATTCATAGTTAGCATATTAGTGTGTTTCAATGTACAATTAAACCATGATTTGGGTTCAAGATAAGATTATCTTAATATAATTTCCTCAAATCAAGAGAGACATGGAATATTAGGGATGTAAATGCTGGTATGGTCTGTATAATGCTTCTTACGTAGAATTTCCTTTTGATAACCTTTAGCAAAAATTTTTTTTTTGTGGATATCTTTTTTTTTTCATCTTTATTAACTTGGGTATTTCTTTTTTTTTATTAACTTGAATATTTTATATAATGTGTTATTCCCTTTCCTGGCAAACATCCCCTCCCCCTTCCCCTTCCTTATGGGTGATTGCCTCCAGCAACAAGTTCACTGGGGTTCAGTATTAGCAGGAAGCTCTTCCACTGTGCTCTTACTTAGGATATTCATTGCTACCTATGAGGCCAGGTCCAGGGTCAGTCCATGATAGAGGTAGTGGCTTAGTCCTGGAACCTGTTTGCTTGGCCATATGGGGTCTCGAGCCCTTCAAAATCTTCCAGTTCTTTTCTGATTCCTTCAACGGGGTCCTATTCTATTAGTGGTTTGTTGCTGACATTCAGGGCCTCTGTATTTCACTGTATTCTGCTGTGTTCTCAGGAGGATCTACACTTTAACTTCTTTGTTTCATCCATCTTTTGGGTATGGGCCAATGTGGGGAGGGCTCTGAATGGATGTTTCATCTGTTTTAATCTTTGCCTCTCTCTTCCCTGCCAAGGGTATTCTTGTTCCCCTTTTTGGAAGCAACATTTTGATCATCCGTCTTGAGTTTCATGTGTTCTGTGCATCTAGGGTAATTCAGGCATTTGGGCTAATAGCCACTTATCAATGAGTGCATACCATGTGTGTCTTTCTGTGATTGGGTTAGCTCACTCAGTATGATATTTTCCAGTTCCAACCATTTGCCTACAAATTTCATAAACTCGTTGTTTTTGATAGCTGAGTAATATTCCATTGTGTAGATGTACCACATTTTCTGTATCCATTCCTCTGTTGAAGGGCATCTGGGTTCTTTCCAGCTTCTGGCAAAAATTTTCTTTAAGCCACTCACATCTATTTTTTGAAACCCACTGAGCCAACCAATTTTTACCCATGTTATTTTTCTTAAATACATTCGTACTTCTTGAGTTTTATAGTGTTTGCGGAATTATTCCATTAAAAGCTGAGTGTCTTACCAAGAAAATACAACAAAATGAAAACCAAATAGACAGGAAATAATAAAAAGAAATATCATGATAGTGTTTTGAGAACACTTAGTCCTAAATTATATAAATGTGTTAACGTTTAATCTCTCCCTATTGTCCTGTTCACAGAGGCCCTATACAGTTTCCTCTTGGGCCAGGGATGTGGGCAGGGGTAGGCAGTACTGGAGGTCTCTCCTGCCCTGCAGTCTCAGGAGTACCCACCTGTCTGGGCAGTGAGCTCTCCCATGGGGTTTGGGAGCAGGGAGCTGTGGCCCGGATCAGCGAGGTTCGGGCCCCAGCTAGAAACCACGCTTTATGATTTTAAATTTAAAAAGCAGACAGATTTTGTGTGTGTGTGTGTGTGTGTGTGTGTGTGTGTGTGCGTGTGTCTGTATGTGTGTGTGTGTGTGTGTGTGTGTGTGTTTGTGTGGTGTGAGGATGAAATGTCTTTTTATAATAACCCAGTTCAGTAGAGACACATTAATCACTTGATCACTTAGTAAGTATGAGACATACATTTTTAAAAGTAAAATTAAATGGAATTAAAATAGATATTTAATATTCTTTTTCTTTATCAGCCATAAAGTAATGGTGATAATAATCAGGCTTTATTATCTCATATTTAATATTTAGTACTTAGTATTAAGTATTTTAACATGGCCTTATATGGGGCCCTCTCCTTACTACAAGCAATATCAATCTTAATGTTATTCATAGTGAAGGAATTGATGTATATTTTAATTTAAAATTCAGTCTGTATTAATATAGGTACTTCTTGTGTCCTTTCTAAAGAGGTGGTGATAGTCTGATGTTTCCTGGACAGCGTAATCACTATTACTGTTTGTGTAATAGTTGCTGTCTCCTGTCACAGGTTACATGTAGATGGGAGAGGACTGACCAGCAACTTGCTACATAGTACCAACTATATTTTGATTCTAACCAAGATAATAATTAACCTGTGCCCTAATTTCAGGCTTTTCTACTTGAGGATGGACATATTGAAACTCATTTGTTTGTCGTCTGTTTTATGGTTTTAGCAGAAAACAATCTTTCCAAATATTTCTAAATTAGCTCAATCCTCTAAACTACATTCTAGTTATCAACATGTATTTTTAAAATAAGACCTCAAAAAAGTGAATTATTTGATCTCCAGCCCATATTGTCTCCTGTCCCATTACTTTTAGACTGGGGATTTATCCTTGGACCTTGCACATTCTAGTCAAATGCTTTGTCAGTCAACATGTCTGTCACTTTAAGGATCTTCTTTCAATATTCTTTGTCTATAATGTCCTTAATATTTCTTTCTATATTGGGCATTTTATTTTCATTTTAGTTGAAACTTAAATATACTAAGCTCTGACAGTTCACACATCATAAAATAATATTTTATTTGTAGATAATACTTTATATTTTATAAGGATAGAACTAGAAATCCAAAGAATTTTGACTTTTGTTTTGACAAGCACTCCAGTTGCATTTCTACTTTACCTACATTGCAATGACTATTCATCTTTTCAATTCCATTTCTGTTTCTGAACTATGTCCGTCTACATTTCCCTGGAGACTTTTGAACTCTTTCATTGTTATAAAAAATCATGTTCAGCATTTCAACACCTTCTGTAGTGTGATAAAATCACAAATTCTAAAATCATATTTGAAGCACATATCTATTGCTTTTCTTAAGTTTCGACAGTATACGGTACAAATACTTAGATACTATTTCTGAGCTAGTATTAAAAATAAAAATGAATATTACAAATAAGAAATTGTATTGCCTTCTCGAATTTTATTTTAGCCACTTCAAATTTTAAGTCTTTTTTCATTTAAAAAAGCATGCATTTATTTTTATTGAACATATTTCTGGGTTGTCTGTGTGCACACATACATGTCTGGTACCTGAGGAGGGTGTCAGATATTATTGCATTGGAGTTACAGATTGTGAACCACTGGGCATGCTGGGAACCACATGTTTGTCTTGGGAAGAGTGACAAGTGCTCTTAAATGCTGAGCTATCTCTTCAGGCCTGTTTATTTTATTTATTAAGTAACTGGAAATAAATATTGTGTTTTGTTCATAAAAACTAATGGGCAATATGAAACAAAAATCACTATCTAATGTGAAACGCAACAAATATGTTAATGATTATACTTCCACATTTCCAAATTATAAGAAAAATGAGACTCTTTTTTCATAATTGCATTTTGAATATTATCAGCCTCTAATTTGCAAAATTTTTAGATAAACAAAATGGGTTTTGTTTATTTACTTATTCTATACTTTATCTATCATATAGCATTTATTTATTTATGTATTTATTTGCCTTTTCTCTCGAATATTACATCATAACACTTCTATCTCCCTCTGCTCCTCAAAGTCCATTACATCTCCCCTTCCCTACACATTGACTACCCCTCCATTTACCTTCAGAAAAGAGCAGGTCTCCCATGGATAGCAACTGAACATAGATAGCATAAGAAGTTAAAATATGACTAAGCAAATTCTGCCCTATTTGGTGTTTTTTTGCTGTGAAGAAATACCATGAATGAAGCAGCTCTTTTTTTTCTTTATCAAACAGATTAATATCAGTAAATCCTCCCCCTATAAAATGTCCACACAATAAATTCTGAACCAATTAATATTAATATAAACTGCCCACATAGGACAAATTTTCTTATAAAAATCCATCCCTTATGAAATATTCATAACTACCTGTGGCCTTTTAAGGGCACACAGATCTGGGTTGTCCTTCTCCTCTGTCTCTCTCTCTCTCTCTCTCTCTCTCTCTCTCTTTCTTTCTTTCTCTCTCTCTCTCCCAAGCTCTGTGCCTGTCTTACTTTTTCACTGCCCAGTCATGGGTGTTGCCTTATCTTGTGCCTGCTTCACCTACATAGAAACAACAATCCACATTTTACACTTTCTGTATAATTAAAAAAAGTAACTTTTCTGTCAAATGTAAGCTGAGTGCAGCTATTACTTTCTGTAATTATAACATATAAAATACATCTAACACCCAGTCAATCATATTTGTCAATTAAGTAGTACATTCTGTTATCTAAGCTTAAGAAAGGATTAAAATCTATATGTTATATCTTGGCTAGCTAGTATACTATATAGCCTGAATGGGCTATGAGACTATAATTAGTCTTTAACCCTATCAGAGATCTGAGAAAGACCAATATTATCTGAAAATATTGGAAGCCTAACACAGCTTCTAGAACTGAGACAGATTGTAGAGACAATTGCCTATTTGCACAGTCCCTGTTAGCAACACATAAGAGCATCAGTCTTCAGCCTTCTGGCTCAGTATCATCTGACAGACTTTTTCAACACAGAATTTTGAATTACTGATTATTCTGACTTGGCACAGATTATCAGTTGACTATTCTGTGTGTTCTTTTCTGAGGAGTATTTCATGTGTTGATAAAATAGGCAATGTCTGCCCAGTGGCTACATAGCCACAATGTATTACCGCACCTGGAGGTAGAGACACTCTGAGTGCGCAAAACAGGAGCTACTAGGAGCAGATAATCTCAACAAGAAAAGAGTATAAAACATTACATGTCATATTTTGTGGATTTCTGAAGTTTTTGAAAACCAACTGTCTATGTAAAATAGTCTGGGCTGCTCTCTGTTTTATACTTTTAGCTATTTCTAATAAATTATTTTGAAAACACCCTAACGGTAAATTCAGAGCCATGGATTTGTTATCTGATGCTTAACTCATATGTTTAATCATCTCAGTATATAATAGCAGTTATAGGACTGGGTCTAAGCCTTGTATAAGTGTTGTCTAAGCACAATGTCTATATGAAAGTAACAATATCAATCTCAATTTTATATCAATCAGACATGCATTCCAATGAAAACCTTAAATTTGTATCAAATAAACTATGTACCAATGTAAGAGATTATAACTTCAATTGAGTAACAGACATAAGGACTTCTACCAAATGAAATTGTAGCAGCACAATCAATTCTAGCTAATTTCTCCCTGTTAAATTATGATCATTTCTAAATTCTCCAGAACACAGGGATGGACCTATGGCTCCTGCCACATATTAGCAGAGGACAGTCTTGTTGGGCATCAGTGGGAGTAGAGGTCCTTTGTCCTGTCAGGGCTCAATGTCCAAGTGTAAGGGAATGTCAGGGTGGGGACATGGGAAGTAGTATGTGGGTTGATGGTGCACCCTCAGAGAAGAGGGGGAGATAGTTGGTTTCTAGAGGGAAAATAAGAAACGGGGAAAACATTTGAAATGTAAATAAAAATATCCAATACAAGAAAAAATGTCAAAAAAAAGAGAAAACAGAAAACAAAATTTTATCCTAACTAGTCTGTACACCCTTCATAGACTGATACAATCCAGACAGATATCTTGATGATACTAAAAGTTTGTTTTGAGATTTATATATTACAGAAAGTACAGCTTTGGTGAGTCTCATCATCAGACATGCTGAACTGACCTTGTTTGAACTCCTGATCCCAGGAACTTTTAGCCTGATCTAGTCAGGAGAGACATCAGAGACTACAATCATTGGGTGACCTTCTTAACCTCCCCCATTTCCCTATCCCCACTCCCCTTCAAGATATCTTGATGACTATATTCAGCTTGAAGAGACTATGAAGAGTCATCACCCAATGTCCTGGACTTGGGGGGCTGAGGGTGGTTGTTCTGGGGTTGTCTTTCTAGGGACCAAAGTTGTCTTTCTATAAAGCCAAAGATTTAATTGAGACTGGCTTACATTTTCAGAGGTTTACTTCATTATTATCATGGTTGGAAGCATGGCATCTTGCAGGCAGACACAATACTGGAGGAGCCAAGAGTTCTGTACCTTGATTGAAATGAAGCTGGGAGGAGACTCTGATTCCACATTGGGAAGAGCTTAAGCACAGAAGACCTCAAAGCCTACCAACTTGTGATACATTTCCACCGAGACCAAACCTACTCCAATAAGACCACACCTCCTAATAATGACGCAATGTCCTTATTGAAATATAAGAAATTATGGGGACCAAATGTCTTTAAACAATCATATTCCATGGCCTGAAACCCATAACCTTGTAGCCATAACATATTCCAAAATGCATTTAATCCAACTTTAACAGCCTCCATAGTCTATTACAGTCCCAACAATGTTTGAGAGTCCAAAGTTCATAGTTTCCTTTGAGGTTCATTCAATCACTTAAATACAATCCACTATAAAATTAAAATCAAAGGCATATATTACCATTCCAAAATGTCTTCGTAAGGAAATACTGAACCAAATCAAGTACAAATTCCACTGGTCAAAGTCCAAACTTAACATCTCCATGCCTAATGCCCAACTCCTTTCAGCTTTGTTGACTACAAACCATTTTTTTTCTCTTAGGTTGTTTCCCCTTCCCATCTCTGGCATCTTTAAAATCTTGGGGCCTCCAAAACTAGTTCTCCTTCACAGCTTCCTTTTCCAAAGTCTGGGGTCCATGGGTACAACCAAGATCTTATGAGCTCCTCCTCAGGTTTTGGTTCAGTTACTTTTTCACCTCTGTGCTCTGTATCATTCTAGGCTTTGACTGAATCCACTCTACTAGTATTGCTACTCTTGGTGGTCATCATATAGTATTTGCATCTCCAGTACTCTGTAGTCTTCTCCTGCAACTAGGCTACATTTCAACCAATAGGCTCTCATAGACTCTATTTATAGAGCCGAGTCTCAGCTACTTTCCATGAGTTCTTCGGTCCTGAGCTACCACCAAAGTCGCATCTTCACCAATGATCTTTCCTGGCCTCTCACAGTGCTAATCTTCACCTCCTCAACACCTTCATGCTTTCAAAACAAGTCCATATACACTGTCATAGTTAAGGTCTTATTTCTGTGAATGGACACCATGACCAAAGCAACTCTTATAAAGACAATCATTTAATTGTGGCTGACTTACAATCTCAGAGGTTTAGTCTATTATCCTGATGTCAGGAAGCATGGTATCTTACAAGTAGTCATGGGGCTGAAAGTGCTGAGAATTTTACATCTTGATCCAAAGGCAGGCAAGAGAAATCTGATTCCACACAGTACAGAGTTTAGGCATAGTAGACCTCAAAGTCTGACTATGCAAAGAGACACTGTCTCCAACAAGAGACACCTACTCAATAAGGTCATACTTCCTAATAGTGCCACTCCTTATGGTGAAGCATTGAAACATAAATCTATGGTGACTAAACCTATTCAAACTACCACACATACCATCGCATCAAGGTTAGACAAGGTAGCAAACTAAGAGGAAAGGATCCCAAGAGCAGACAAAATAATCAGAGGCAGTCTTGCTCCCACTTTTAGGAGTTCCACAAGAATACCAAGCTACACAATCATAATTGAATTGGCATGCAGAGGTCCTACCTCAGACCCTGATAGGCTCCTTCATTAACACCAGTCTCTGTGAGCTCTTGTGAGCCCTGATTTGTTGATTCTCTGGACCATGTGTTTTGTGTCTTCCTGGTTTCCTTGACCCATCTTCCTCCTCCAAGTCTCCTTTCCTGTCGTCCATCTCGATACCTGGAGTTCTGGCTAATGTTTGGCTGTGAGTCTCTGCATCTTCTCCTGTAAAAGTTTTTTATTTACCAAATAAAATGGTTGTGCTGTTTAATAAGGCCACCCTTTCTAGTTCTTTATGAACTCTGCCTCGCTAGTTCAACTCAGCTATTCAGGCTCAAAACTTCTTTCCAATTTCAAAACTGATTCAAACTGACTTCTCTTGGATTCTGACTGAATTATTCTTTTATTCTTGAAACTAACTCTTCTGGCAAATTGACAACTAGAGATTTTTCATAAAGCAAAAAGGTGCCCACCAACATTTGCCTGTCCTATTGGGTTCTATTGCACATTCTTTGCATATATGGAGAATAAATATCTCTTTGAAAAACAAATCTGGGAATTTTACAAGGCATGGAGAACCTCATTGGGAAGCTCCTTACAATGATGTATTGGAACCATTCAAAGGCAGAGTCCTTTGCAAGCTTAGGCATGGAAAAAAAGGTATCACAGTAGAACTGGTACAAATTTGACTTCTTAATGACCACAATGTGGAAGCAAAAGTGTCTGCTCCTTCCTGCAGTGAGGAAACAACTCAGTTGCCAATAATCTCCATCCCTAATACACTTGCCCCTCCCAAAGAGAGACACTTATTTAACTGTGGCAACCAATGGAATGGTCACAATATTTGGCTAATGAAAGGTTTACTGATCAAACACTGAAGGGACCAAAAGTAATGGAAAGAGGTAGCCTATAGGCCACAGAATGGAATGGCCAATACTGAGGAAGGAACCACAAAATCAGCTCAGGACAATTGTCTATAAGACGAACAATTTGGAAAGTGAAGGGAAAATCTCTACCATCTCTAATTTATGTTGCATATGGTCAGCAAGATGGAATACCTCTAATCAGCAGAAAATTGACAAAAATATCTGGTCATAGAAGGCCTGAAGAAAAATGGCAAAGCCTAGCAAATCTCAGCAAAGACATCAAATTTTATATAGCTCATACAAGTAAGATAGACAAAAATGTCTAAAAGTAATGGAATAGTGGACAAATTGGTATCATGTTTAAGAATAGAATATTAAATTTTTCCAGGAAAAAATTTAGAATAAATCCTCAAGAGTGATAGATTGTACATTAAAAAAGCAAACTAGAAATTTTACTCCTAACTATGAAAAATAAAGAGAAATGGAGACTCTACCAAACTATACCAAGATAACCCTATGAGAATGACTATTATAAGGAATCCATACCAAGTCCATGGTTTACAACTGCTAATCCTTTCCTTGAGAGGCACATGCCTTTAACACTTGAGAGGCAGAGGCAGGCATATAAGAATTACAGTGATTTAAATTTAGAAGGCACTTGCAAAAGGCAGGCTGAAATTCATAGTGAATGTTCTTTGTGATCTATAACTAAATAAATACACCTTGAACTTATACATAAAGAGAAAGGGGAATATAGCTATATTTATCCACACATATTAAGATATATTTAGTTTCAATTTCCAAAAGAATTTTCTTTTAATTTTAATTGGAGTATAATACTGGGCATTATGTACCCTACTTTTGATTTCCCATTGTTAGTGTACATTGTTTTGCATGTGCATATGCATATTTGTCAGTTGTATGTATGTTGTATGTATATGTGTGGTGCATGTGCATTCATGTATGTGTACATGTGTCTCAGTGTCTGTGCCTATGAGGACCAGATATCAATTTTTGCTGAGTTTTTCAGTGCTAGTAACCATCACTTTGAGTTCTCATTAAGCCTGGGATTCACTAGTTGGGCTGATGGCTACCTGTGAGCTCTGCTGATCCTATCTTCACTCCTCCAGCAGTGAAGTAAAGGATGCCTTTATCTGAGCACATAGGGTCTCAACTCACCTTTGTGCTCACAAACAAACTTTCATTAAGCCATCTTCCCAGTCCTTCTGCCGCTATAACATTTTTTTTTTAATTGTATTTTTTTATTTACATTTCAAATGTTATCCCCTTTCTTGGTTTCCCCTCTGGGAACCCTCTACTCCATCACCCCACCTGCTTCTATGAAGGTGCTCCCCTGCCACACCCACCAATTACCTTCCACCTCCCTGCCCTGGCATTCCCCTAAAATGGGGCATCAAGCCTTCACAGGACCAAGGACCTCTCCTACCATTGATATGGCACAAGACCATCTTCTACTGCATATGCAGCTGGAGTCATGGGTCCCTCCATGTGTACTCTTTGGTTGGTGGTTTAGTCCCTGGAAGCTCTGGGTGTCTGGTTGGTTGATTTGTTGATCTTCCTTGGGACTGCAAGCCCTTTTCCTTCAGTCCAGTCTCTAAAACATCAGTCCAATAGTTTATTGTTTTGCAAAGCCTGAATTGCTCTTGTTACTTTTTAAATATAGTTTTTTTATATACAAAATGTATGTACATTAAATCTACTATCAAATTGCAATATAATACTGTAAATAGTGATAAAGAAAATTTGTTAATGTGAGTTGAAGGAGAATTTTTCAAAATGAAAACTAGAAACAATTAAAAATAATTTAAGATTAAGCTTCAGGAAAGGATTAAGTTTTAAACACACCTTGATTTTGATCAGAAAAAATGATTTGGATTTCTGTTCTCTAAAAACATAAGGTAATAATTTATTGTTTTGAAATATTGTACATGTGGTAATTTGATACAGTAGTGATAAAAAATTTAAATTGGTGTTAATTTTTCATGCTAACAATTATAATTTGAAATTCTCATTATATAATACGACCAATTGTAGTAGTATCCCAAAAGGTTTCTTTTAAGGCCTCAGTAAAATGTTAAGGTCTAGGTAACTGTTACCTGTCTAACTAGCCATTTTACACTGTTACTAATAGTATAAGAAAAGTTTCTCCTGTGCTGTTGCTAGGAAATTTTCTGATACTCTAATTCATTTCAGATTCTGTTATTTGCTGTGCTTTGAGGTTCTTGGAAACCTATCACCATAGAAGTCACAGTCTGTGCTTTGTATAGCTAGCCACAATAAGCTTGGACTCAAACCAACTGTCCAGAAGTACCTCCTGCACCTATATATGATTATGGTTTCTTGCCTTTATAAATTATCTTTGGCACGGACCCCAACATAAGGAAGACAACTGTACCATTTAAGACACATTTAAGTTCAGGCTAAATAAAGTTTAAATTCCCAAGACCTCACTGGAAACTGACATCCTGTTCGGCAAAAAGATACATATACGTTGGTAACTGCCATCCTGATTGGCAAGATAAGACAATGTTAGTCAAGGCAAGGTCCCTGCCACAGTTGAATACCCCATCCAAAGGATAAGTGTACAACAATTACATGTTTCTAAGGAAATCCCCTATCCCTAAATCCTGATTGGTAGACTAATATAGCATAGATATTTGTGGATTTTAGGCTTAAAGCCTTTTCAGATATTAATTCAACATTTCAGCTAGCCCTGAGTGTGTTCTGTTGCCCTGATCCATCACTTTTAGGGTATGGCATTCAGAAAATCATCCCTGTTCGACTTGGCAAAGGTCCCTGTCTAAGGTGTTTTGTGTGGTGATTAACCCTATAGCATTTTTATTTAATGACAGATTCCCAAGTTGGAAGATCCTCACTATAGACCAGGATGGAAACTGTCAGACATTTATCTGTTAGCTGTGTACGTATTTTCAAGTAAATAAGGTGCTTTATTAAGTCTCTGGGGTCTAATATGTAAATTTAATTTTATTAGCCTGATATAATTGTCATCTCTGAGACATGCTGATTAAGCTCTGCCATCTGAACTGTGACTATTGGCAGCTTTTTCTGGCTCAAAAACTGATTCAAGCTCTTCACTGAATTGTTAGTCAAATGCAAGAGCTTTCCTGCCTCATGCACTGAAGTTGAAAACCCCAAACCTGAAAAGTGTAAAAGCTTTTTCATGAGAGTTTTTGTTTTTTCTAATTCTGGCAAAATGTTTTCCTGAATCACTCCTCTACTCTGTGATTAAGTCATTGGAAAGAATTACAGCCAGATGTTATTCAGCCAGGTCAAACAGACATAGAAAGCGTTTGGTTGTTATCAGTGCAGCCACGTTGCTGGATTTATATTTTACAGCACTTCTGCCTTTCATTTCTTTGTCTATTCATTATATATAGTGATACATTACCATAGATCATACACTTGCAAGAATCTATAAACATTGTGCATCTGTTTGTGAGACCTGAAGCAGTTAACTCTCTGCTTCTAAGGTTTCTATTACAGATTCAAGAAAAAAAGTAGTCTCCTTGCACTCTCCATCTGTCTGTCTGTCAAGATTGAATAGAGGAATGCAAAGGAAAAGACACGAAAGATTTATTCACTTTGCTAATGACCTTGTGAATAGCCAAGAGCCTGTTAAAACTTAAAATTTTACTTTATATAGGAAATTGTTGAGAAACAGTCCCTATTACATCCAGGTGATTACATCATGATAGTTAAAAAATTAAAGCTAATTTAAAAATCAAGCCATGGACTTAAGGTGGCAGAGGACTTGAGCCTAGCTTACATTAAGGTCGTGAGTTGGAAGTGGAAGCAGGAGACCAAGTAGTTCAGAATTACCCTCTTCTATAACTTGGGTCTGGGCCAGTCTGGGACCCATGAGACTGTTTCAAGAAGAAAGAAGGGCTGGAGAGATGGTTCAGTGTTTAAGAGCAGTGACTGCTCTTCTCAAAGGTGGTGAGTTCAAATCCCAGCCACTACATGGTGGCTCACAACCATCTGTAATGAGATCTGATGCCCTCTTCTGGTGTGTATGAAGACAGCTACAGTATACTTGTATATAATAAACAAATAAATAAACAAACAAACAAATAAATCTTTTTTAAAGAAAAAAGAATCTATAGCATGCTAAATAAATATAAACTTTGATTAGCATTTATTCAATGTTTTGTTGTAAGATTCTAATCTAGAACAAGGAATCTACTGGATTATTTTATAAATATATGCAGCCTCTAAGAAGGAGGAATGTGCTCAGCTTTCTCAGCTTTGTTATGTGATCACCTTTCTCTATTAAGTCCATTTTTTGCAAAAAATAATGGAAAAGAAGTCGAGCTTTGTCATGCATTTGTCATCTTATGGATTTTCATTTTTCTAAACTTCTACCCTAACAATAGTGGAATGTGTAGCATCATTCCCTCCCAGTTTAATTTTGGATTACAGACTGAATAAAGAGAGCAGTTAAGTACTTCAATGTGACACCGCTTAAAATTCTTATTTTTAAAAGCTGATATTTAAAGTCACTGGGAGTTATGATTTAATCAGGAGATATTTTACAACTGCAGTTAACTTCAAGTAAGTTCTTGCTTGAATTATTGCTAGCCATGTCAACATATTATCCCAATTTTCCAGTAATCATTGTATAATAAATTGCTAAGATTTGGCTTATTCAAGTACTCATTTGTCTTAGAATATTTTCCATTAAAATGGGGTTGGTTTTATCCATGACACCTAGATTTCTTTTTAATATTTTTATTTAATTCCTATGTTCTGTCAATGAGATAACCAAAAGAACCAAATAGGTTCCTTACATATTGCACTCATTAACATATGAACAGAACTTATGTCCCCCTGAATATATTGGTATGGCTTCAAATAACGATAAAGAGTTCAGTAGCTTCTCTATTGAACCAAAACATGTCAGCCAAAATTTTGCATCTAGAGCACTCAACACCCTGGCAATATTACCATTGTTTATTTCACTTTAAATTTTTATATACTCATTGATTGATTTTTTTATTATTAATTACACAAATTCTTCATAAATACCTACTGATACACCAACAGGCTTATTGGTAAACAAAAATTCTTCCTTATCATCGCTTTGAAATACTTTTAATTATTATTTGAAAAATTAATACAAGTATAAAATATATCTTAGCCATATCTTCCCCTACTTCTTCCTCCACTTTCCCATGAACCGTTCATCATAACTCCATCCCAAACATCATGCCCCCACATTTTGTATATATAGCATGCTGATTGTAATTAATGTTCTTTATATGCACATGCAAGTGGTGTTACCTACTCCAAGAAAAGTAAGTCTCCCCATTTTAGTTACTTTTCAATTGTGACAGTGCAACAATACCAAGGCAACTTATAAAAAGAAGCATTTATTTTAGAGCTGAGTTTCCCACGGGTTAGCATCCATGGCCATTATCATGGAGAGAACTGTAACTGACAGGCTTGTTTGTCACCACTGAACCAGAAGCTGAGAGCTTATGTTTGATTCCTAGCAAGAGACAGAAAGACCAAACTGAAAATTCATGGACATTTGAAAACACACTCTCCTAACCTTTCTTAAACACTTTCCCTGACTGAGGACCAATTGTTTAAATATAGAAGTCTAATGTGGGGAGGGGGGAATCTCATTTAAACTATCACACAACACCAGCAACCATAAACTCTCAGTGCCTCTCTAACTATGGATGTGACATTAAAAACACTTCCCCTTCTATACTGAAATTGAACTCTTAATTTTATGAGGTTCTGTGTGCAAAAGCAATATTTAAAGTGTAAGAATTTCTGGGTTGGGCTCGAGGAATGGTTATTTTGTTTCAAAAGAATGTATTATCTTTCAGGGAACCCACATATTTTTGTAACTCTAGCTCTGAGGAGATCTTATGATTCGAGGCATCCACGCTCATGTGCACTACTTCTTACACATGCTTAAAAAATAAAGCCTTAAAAAACAAATGATATGCTCTTTACTTATGGATGAAGTTGCATGAAATGTTAAAAGAGAAAAGAAGAGGCAATTTATGCTTGCCTTGGAGTATTTCCTATCTGGGTGATGATAATTGTATCGGTGATATGCTTGCTTAAGAGTGTTTCCTATATGAGTGATGAACTGGAGCCCCGATAAAAGTGGGGAAAGGAGGATCACAGCCATATGCAAGAGATCATAGTTTACTTTAGTGTAGTGACTGCATTATGATAATTGTGTGCTATGTGCTCTTATCTTCAGTCTTTTTTTTTTTTTAGGATTCTTCAACTGCATTTTCTTATATAATTTTCTTTCTTTCTTTTTCTATATTTTCCCCATTGCTTCAGAAGTAGCATCCAATGGAAGAAAGATAGCATTTTCAACAAATGGTGCTGGTTCAATTGGAGGTCAGCATGTAGAAGAATGCAAATCGATCCATTCTTTTCACCATGTACAAAGCTTAAGTCCAAGGGGATCAAGAACCTCCGCATCAAACCAGATACATTCAAACTCATAGAAGAAAAAGTGGGGAAGAGTCTCGAACACATGGGCACTGGGGAAAATTTCCTGAGCAAAACACCAACGGCTTATGCTCTAAGATCAAGAATCAACAAATGGGACCTCATAAAACTGCAAAGCTTCTGTAAGGCAAAAGACACTGTTATTAGGAAAAACAGCAACCAATAGGTTGAGAAAAGATCTTTACCAATCCTACATCTGATAGAGGGCTAATATCCAAAATATACAAAGAACTCAAGAAGATAGACTCCAGAGAGCCAAATAGCCCTATTAAAAAATGGATTACAGAGCTAAACAGAGAATTTTCAACTGAGGATTATTGAAAGGCTAAAAAGCACCTAAAGAAATGTTCAACATCCTTAGCCATCAGGGAAATGCAAATCAAAACAACCCTGAGATTCTACCTCATACCAGTCAGAATGGCTAAGATAAAAAACTCAGTTGACAACAGATGCCGGAGAGGATGTGGAGAAAGAGGAACATTCCTCCATCGTTGGTGGGATTTCAATCTGGTACAACTACTCTGGAAATCAGTCTGGAGTTTCCTCAGAAAACTGGACATTCCACTACCTGAGGACCCAGCTATACCTCTCCTGGGCATTTACACAAAAGATGCTCCAGAAGTACCAATAAATTACCCTACTCAATTTTTGTTTGAAAATTAATAAAGAAAAATAAAAAAATGAATATATTAATTAATACATAACTTAAATGTAAACAATGTAGCCTGGTTTTCATATGCACATCTTTATCTTGTTTACGTCATTGCCCTGTACTTGTTTATGGACTATTTGTTTCAAAAATGTTAAATAAAATATAATAGAGCAAGAAGTTGAGAGTCTGGGAGGAGGTATAAACATGTTTGGAGACTGATATGATCAAAATTCATTTTATGTATGTTGTACAAAATATCAAATAATAAATCAAAAATATAGTATAAAACCAAAACCTGACACTGTACTGCTAAAGAAAGGGAGAGAAAGATAAATTCTTAAAATTGAGCAATTTTCTGTGTAAATGAATGAAACTTGTTGCTGACTAATATGTTGTGGAAGGTAAGAGAGAAAATATACCAGTAGTAAGGAAAAAATGGTATACTCATATGATAATTTTCATTTACCATAAAATAATCAAAGCCTTTTTTAAAAAATCTACATATGATCAGTTAAAAACAAAAGTGAAAACAAAACCATTGTGGTCTTCCCTCTAACAGAAAAAAATATTTACTTGAACACACTGTTCTCCAGGGTGAAGCTTTATATTTTATTTTTAAGGTAGAGTGAGGGAATGGGCATAGATTTTTTCCATATGACCCAAGAAGGTTTTTGTTGTTGTTCCTGTTGATGCTCATAAAATTTAAAATAGGTAAAACGAGTTTATTCTCCATAAGTACAATTTCTTTTTAAATTGTCTGTGTCTGACATAAAAGTTGTCGATTTTATCTTACTGTGAATTTTATTAGGATAACAATATGCTGTCACTAAAAAGCGTATTAAAACAAAACACACACACACACACACACACACACACACACACACACACACACTGTGGCACTGTGGTAAGAATCAAAAGCCTTCTCACCATCAGTGTGTGTGGTCTTTTGTTCACAGCCAGCATTTGTTGTTAGACAGCGTGAGATAGAATCTCAGTGTGTGTTCTCTTTGTGTTTCTCCAATGGGGATGAAACTGGTTTTGTTTTGTTTTAATATTGGTCATTTTTTATTTAAGCTTTTGAGAAGGACCTTTCTTTATTCTCCTTATTGATTGGGAAATTTAGTTTCTTGTTGCTCAATTGTTTGGATTCTAATAACTTTCATGCAAGATACTTTGTAAAAACATTCACAGAAAATAGCTTCATAGCAACAAAAACATTTTTTATCTTTAAAGTGCAAATACAACATTTCTTCCTCAGTAGATTTATATTACATTCTTCAACACAATCTTAGACATGCAATTTTGTATTAAACTATATAAAGCAATAAACTTACTTGATTATTACATCTCTTTTTTTCTTTCTTTGAGGGAAAGGGCTGGGAATGATAAGAGCATACCTGGAATAAGAAGAGATTCTTTCTATTATTTGTGTACTTATTTATTTATATTTTATGTATATGTGCTATTGTGTGTATACTTTTGTTTATGCTGTTACACTAATTTCTCTGTGCCCATGTGATGGCCGGAAGTCTATTTCAGTGTTTTTCTTCTCCACTTTCCAGCATGTGTGACATGAGATAATACCTGCCACTATAACTTCACTCCACCACTTGGCTAGGTATCAAGTTGTAGGGATCTGCCTGCCTCCATTTCACTAGCACCATTCTTGTAGATATATTCTGCTGTCCAAAGCTTTTCCTTGGGTATTGGTAATTCAAATATGGGCACCATGCTTGAGGCGAGTGGTCTACCCAATGATCCATTTTTTTGTTTTGAAATAAGAAGGACATGTTAATGCAGAAGCCATTAGCCTAACAGGCACATGATAGAGGGTGTCTTACATAAGGTTGGAAGAACACTGGTAATATGAAGAGAAAAGTGGGATAAAAGAAGGTAGATCTAAATTTTGAGATAATATAATAGAACAGTAAGAACATTCAGAGGAGAATAAATTGTATTGAAAATCTTTGAAAAAGACATGAAAAGTACAACATTTGAAACTTTCTACAATTATTTATATAGAGAAAGAGTTAAAATGTAGTGGCTTTATATGTAGATAAAATGCCTCTACAATCTACCATAATCGGATAAACCCTCCATTTTCTTTTTTGAGTTGTTGTTTGCGAAAGAGGACCATGGACTCCCTAAATATTATTGACTATGACTATTGCTCTTGGCTATTCATACCACTTTCCAGATGAACACTATTGCTGAAAAGATCATATGACATGGAGAAATCAGGATGACACAGACCATGAAACCTTGAAGCTGCCTCCCTACTGACTAGTTTCGACAATATCATAAGATGCTATCAGTCTTGCTCAGGGAGAAAAGCAGTCTTAGTCAGCACTAGACATTTTTAGCTGCAATAACAACCTTCTGAAAGACATTCATTGGTACATGAATTGCATGAGTATTGTGGAAAGAAGCACAGCTCTGTAATTGTTTTTATGCCACACTTCATAAAAGACAGAATTAGAACTGTAAACCTGGCTATGAACCAATGTCTGGGAAAGTAATAAATCTTACGAGAAAACTTATTACTATTTTGTCAAATGGCTATAGTAGCAAACTGGCTTCAAAATATGTATCTTTATAAGCATAGTTTAGTAGTATGCTTATCCTTCATTGGAGCAGGTTCTCTGTTCCCCAACCAGGGGATGGGAATTAATACAAATACACAGAACTGGTCAAAGTGGAACGAATAAGTGACTGTGTATTTCCCAGTGTTAATAGATATTTTGCATCACACTTCTAAGTCTCAGAGATGGTGGTGAAAGAGAGAATGAAAAATTTGTAAGAGTTAAAAGTTATGGAAAAATGGTAAAACCAAGTTTTTGTGACATGGCAGGGCTGTTTCACTGTTAAGAACATGGCAGATGTGACCATGTGTATAAAACTTGTGCAAGAACAAACCAATCAAATTTACCCAAGGGTAATGTGAGAAACATGCAACAATCCATGCCTAATTGTGAAGCCATTGGCTCAAGGAATATGGCTTTCATTTCATCATTTCATCTGAGGAAATAGAAGTGACATTATATTTACATGGGAGGGAAAAGGAGTAAATAAAAGGACAACATGTATACATTGTGAAATTATCAAAAAGTACACATAAATTATAATTTGAAAACTTCATTCCAAAAGAAATTATGATGTACAACCAAAGTAGAAATCTGTTCAATCATAAAAATTCAGAAAAATCATCATTTTTGCAAAATGAAGGGGAAAATTGGTAAAAGTAAACCAAATTGAAAATTTAAAAATATATCTTAAAAAGAAAAAATCAATTCAGAAAGTATACTTTATGTATGCATAAATTACTGGGAGACAATACTAGAACATTTTTCTTACTTTTCAGATTCAAAGATATTTAGTAGAAATGCAAGGTATCTACATAAAATCAAGGATTAAAAAATGACTCCTCCTAATCTGCTCTGCTGGAGCACAACAGGCAGAGGAGAGCTGTATGTGGTCTCCTGAACTGCATTAGCTGGCACTAGGTCTGCCCTTTGATCCCAAGCCTTGTAAAACCCCAGAAGCATCCTGCATCCTATAAAGGTCAGCAAGGTACCAAGAATAATCAGCTTGGATACCAGTTCCACCAAACCCCTCACAATCTGTTCCAAAGAAGCATAGAGGTGATTTGCATATGGTCCCCTGACATCCATTTGCTTAGGTCTTGAGGAGCCTTGTGACTCCAAGAAAAACTAGACTGGAAACAAGCACCACCAATATCGTTCTAATCTCATCCCTCGAAGCACAGCCAGCAGACAGGCCTTTAGGGGCCCAAGAACAACCTGCATGGTTGATTACCTCACAAATCCCTTGCAAGTGAAGTCCACCTGAGGCACAGCAAGAGGAGTTGAGTCTGAGTCCCCTGACCTCCATTGTCTGGCCCAAGACTTCTGGTGCTTTCCCATGAAGCCTTGCCATCACCAGGATCATTCAGCCAATACCATGGAAAAACAAATCCCCAAAGGACAGCATAAAAACAAAATCAACAAGAATCAGGACAATGTGGTACCACCAGAGCCCAACAATCCTAATGTACCAATTCCAAAGTATCATAAGGAAACTGAAGCACATGAAGAGGATATTAAATACAATCTGATAATAGAGGCATTCAAAAAGGAAATTTATAAATAATCATAAAATTACAGGAAAATACATTCAAATAGTTAGAAGTACTAAACAAGGAAAGAGATACAGGAAAATACAACCAAACAGATTAAGAATATAAATAATATTGCCCCAAAGCTGAAAAGGGCACTAGAAAAAAATAAAGAAAACACAAATTGAGGCAAATCTGAAGCTGTAAAACTTATAGAAAAGAATAAGAATGACAGACATAAGCACCAAGAACAGAATAAAAGAGATGAAAGAGAAAATCTCAGGAATAGAAGACACAATAGAAGAAATAGATACAACAGTAAAAGAAAATGCAAAATTTCAAAAGTTCATGACATAAAATGTTCAGGAAATTTGGGACACTATCAAATGACCAAACCTACAGTAACAGAAGAAGGAGAAGAGTCAAAAACCAAATTTATACAACATCTTTCCATTGGATAGTCCTACAGAAGATACGAGAAGGAAAACTCCGACCCAATGAGGCTAACTACAATCAAGAAAATAAAAGAAATACATAATTTTACACCATTAAAACTAATAGAAGAAACACACACACACACACACACACACACACTATTACAACCATGCTTGAAAATTAAATAAAAATGGCTCTCTTTTACCTTGTACTAGGTCCTGCACCATAGTGCCCTAAGACATCTGTTAGATATCTTCATTTCAGTCAGCAAAGCTTCTCACCCTCTTTGCTCCATCCCATATCACACTGCCAAGAGCTACTCCCTGAGCCTTGCAACAATCTCTCTACCCATCTAGTTCCCAAGGCAGGTTGCCTCCATGCTAGACATATACATCCCAATTCTGTGGCAGCCCAATGTCTCCAGCCATCATATAATCTCTTGAATTCAATTAAATCACCACATAAAAGACCATACAACACATTAACCCCTGATACAATTGATAATATATAATTGCCCACCTAGACATGCAAAGCCCTGTACACATCCATCCCTTAAGAATATTCAGAGCAACCTGTACATGTGCAGAGAGGAATCTTAACATCTCCTGCCATGTTCTCTCAGCTCTTCCCTCTTCCTTGATCCAGTCTCCTCTTCTCCTCTAAAACTTTTTTTCCCACACATCTTTCCTTTTCATCCAATGGCAGGCCTTGTTCTATCTTGTACCTCCCTTCACTTGCATAATGACATCATCCTACACCACCAGCATCAAAATAAGAGGAATTTACAATCACTGGTTATTAATATCTTTCAGCATCAGAGGACTCAATTCCCTAATAAAAAGACACAGGATTAACCAGAATGAGGAAACAACCTATATGTTCCTTAACTGAAGAATGGATAAAGAAAATGTAGTTAATTTACACAATAGAGTACTATTCAAAAAGTGACATCATGAATTTTTCAGGCTAATGCATGGAACTAGAAAATACTATCTTGAGGCAGGCAGCCCAGACATGCATGATATGTACTAACTTATAAGTAAATATTATCCATAAAGTGCAGGCTAGCTATGTCATAATCAATTAACCCAAAGAAGGTAAATAACAAGGAGGGCCCAAGAGAATATGTTTGAATATTCCACAGAAGGAGAAATAAAATAGATAACAGAAGTGGAAAGAGAGAGGGAACTGAGTGGGAGAGGGGACAGAGGGGATATCAGATGAAGGGAGATCATGGGAATGGAAATTGGTATTGGTAGGGCAATCTAATAAGTGCCAGACATCTGGGATGGAGGGATCCCCTGGCATATCTATGGGGGTGACTCTAGCTGAGATTCCTAGCAGTTGGGAATATGGTTCTTGAAGTGGACTTTTCCTGTAGCCAGCAAGAGGTCCCAGTAAGAGATAAAGACACCAAACCCTCACATACATAAAAACTTCCATCCAAAATATGTCCTGCCTACAAGATGTGCAGGGACAAAGATAGCACAGAAACTGAGGGAATGACTAACCAATGACTACCCCATATTGAGACCCATCCCATGGGTAAGAACCACCCCCTAACACTATTAATGATACTCTGTTATGCTTGTAGACAGGGACCTAATGTAACTCTGCTCTGAGAAGCTCCACCCTTCAGCTAATGGAAAGAGATGCAGAGACACACAAACAAATATTAGATGGAGCTTGGGAAGTATTCTGGAAGAGCTGTGGGAAGAACTAAGGGACTCCAAGAGTATAGGCACTCCATAGGAAGATAATATAATCAACTAATCTGAACCCTTAGTGGCTCCAAAAGACTTAACCTGGATGAGCAGAGGCTAGACCTAGGACCTATACACATGGTAAGAGTACAACTTGGTCTTCATACAAGTTCCCCAACAGCTGAGGTGGGGGCTGTCCCTGAATCTGTTGCCTACCTACCCGTGGATCTAGTTCCCATAACTGGGCTGCCATAACTGTCCTAAGTGAGAAAGGATGAACCAAGTACTGCAGTGACTTGATGTGCTGTGGGCTAAGGGGTTGAGGAGAGTGAGGCATTGGGAATTGAGGAGGGAAAGGAAAAATGGCTGGGGAAATCTATACAATTGGTTTGGAGAAAAAAGGAGTACTGATATTGGAATGTAAAATGAATAAATAAATACATTTAATCGTATTAAAAATGGGGTTCAGAACTAAACAAAGAATTCACATTGAGGAATGCCGAATGGCTGAGAAACACCTAAAGAAATGTTCAACATCTTTAGTCATAAGGAAATGCAAATCAAAACAACCCTGAGATTCCACCTCACACCAGTCAGAATGGCAAAGATAAAAAACTCAGGTGACAACAAATGCTGGTGAGGATGTGGAGAAAGAGGAAAACTCCTACATTGTTTGTGGGATTTCAGGCTAGTGCAACAATTCTGGAAATCAGTCTGGAGGTTCCTCAGAAAATTAGACATTGAACTACCTGAGGATCCAGCTATACCTCTCTTGGGCATATACCCAAAAGATGTCCCAACATATAACAAATACACATGTTCCATTGTGTTCATAGCAGCCTTATTTATAATAGCTAGAAGCTGGAAAGAACCCAGATGCCCTTTAACAGAGGAATGGATACAGAAAATGTGGTACATCTACACAATGGAATATTACTCAGCTATCAAAAACAATGACTTTATGAAATTCATAGGCAAATGGTTGGAACTGGAAAATATCATCCTGAGTGAGCTAACCCAATCACAGAAAACACACATGGTATGCACTCATTGATAAGTGGCTATTAGCCCAAATGCTTGAATTACCCCAGATGCCTAGAACAAATGAAACTCAAGACGGATGATCAAAATGGGAATGCTTCACTCCTTCTTTAAAAGGGGGGGGGAGGATGGGGAGGGAACACCCATCAAGAAGGGAGGGGAGGGGGATGTTTGCTCGAAAACCGAAAGGGGAATAACACTTGAAATGTATAAGAAATACTCAAGTTAATAAAAAAAGGGGGGACAAGAATACCCTTGGCAGGGAATAGGGAGGCAACGTTTTAGAATAGAGGCAGGGGAACACCATTCAGAGCCTGCCCCACATGTGGCCCATACATATACAGCCACCAAACTAGACCAGATGGATGAAGTAAAGAAGTGCAGGCTGACAGGAACTGGATGTAGATCTCTCCTGAGAGACACAGCCAGAATACAGCAAATACATAGGTGAATGCCATCATTAAACCACTGAACTGAGAACAGGACCCCACTTTGAAGCAATCTTAGAAAGGACTGAAAGAGCTTGAAGGGGCTTGAGACCCCATATGAACAACAATGCCAACCAACCAGAGCTTCCAGTGACTAAGCCACTACCCAAAGACTATACGTGGACTGACCCTGGACTCCATTTGCATTCGTAGCAGTGATTAGCCTAGTAAGAGCAGCAATGGAAGGCCTTGGTCCTGCCAAGACTGAACCCCCGTGAACGTGGATGGTTGGGGGGAGGCGATAATGGGGAGGATGGGGAGGGGAACACCCATAGAGAAGGGAAGGGGTTAGGGGGATGTTTGCCTGGAAACCGGGAAGGGGAATAACAATCGAAATGTAAATAAGAAATACCCAAGTTAATAAAGATGAAAAAAAGAAGAATAAATAAAAGTAAATGAAAGAAAAAACTATTGAATATTTTGAACTACCTTTGAAATGCCAAGTTTGCTAATAAGAAATTTGCGATGACAGAGACTTTAAGAAGTCATTGTCTCCTTTGTATTGAAAAAAAGAAACTTAAAAATGATGCATAGGAAAAGGTTTATATTAATTTATCAACGACGTTATCAGAACTCTCTGGTTCCAATTACATTGTGGTATGGGCACTCTTATAGAGTTAATCAATTTTAAAATATGATGAAAGGGAAGGCAGGCTCATCAATGCCAGCTGACCAACTCAGCTAATATCCTGGCCCATATCCAGGTCTTTGTGTATACCTAATCCAATATCTATCCCATTTAGGAGGTGCTGGGATAAGTGAAGAGCCTGTCATGCAGAGCCAAGCCCCTGCAGGTTCACCATGCTCTGCAACAGCACAATAGTTGAGATGACAAATTTCAGTGATTGGCAGTACTTATGGCATTGATTCTGAGACCTTGAAAAGACTAACAACTCATTGCAATGCCTATTTACCGGGTAAAATAATGCTATGTGAGACACCAAAGTTACCAGTGCTGCTATATGAGAGGAATATTTGATGGAGAGGTGGAAAAATAGAGGAATGGAGCAGAGAGTGAGTGGTGGAGAGTTGGGACTAGAGACACTACAGCCAAGATAAAGTGTGAGAGAAGCTCTGGTTTGGACAGGGAAACATGTCTTGCCAAGTAGTGCTGACAGGAGAGTGTGTAAGGGCCTGAGCCAGTATTCTATCTCAGTCCATGAATACACAATTGTGAGGTTCTAGAGAAAGAATTGATCATTTTCAATATTGAATTTTACCAAAAGGCATCTAAGGTCTCGCTACCTTAGAGAATACTTTGATATCCATCAGCTGCCCTAGTCTGTGTTGAAGTCCACAGTTCATATTAATGTCCTTGCTTTGAGGTATCAGAGAGGGCATTCGATATTTTGGTATGGGCCTGTCTCCGGGCATATAGGTATAGTGTTAGCCTGCACTGTCACCTAATACGTGATGATGTATGTGAGTCTGTGCTACCCAGGCTTTGTCTGGATGTGAGAGCCATTATTTCTAGGGTCTGCTTTGATATTCATGGTCAGTGTTATTACCAAAGGCTATTCAGATATTTCATAGTCTGTGTTCATGGAGCCATGTTGTGTCAGGGCCAACATACACTGCCAAGGGCATGTGGTATGACTCATGTCTACACCTGGATCCCAGAGGATGTCCTGCTGATTTTTGTTGCAGCCAGTGTTGATGCCTCTGATGGGTGAGTAACCTCACAAGAAACAATGTATAGTCCATGATCCATGCTCCACTGACTGAAAAGACAAAGGAGAGTACTTTTTGTGGTATTTGCCACTTTGGACTCTGAGTTGATGAACAGGAACATAGAAGGCTTCTATGACAACTCCTATCACCACCATATTCATTCAAAAAGGCAACAGCCTAGACAGGAAGCAGTTGAAAAGAACTCTTTAAAATTGTAGTAAGGATGCTGAAGTGTAGCTCTCTACAATTGATAAGTTATGGCTGATGTGAGAAAACATTGACTCAGTTTTCCTTAAGAGCTGGCTAAACTGAGTTTGGCCAAGCTCCAATGCATATTTGAAGAACACAAATTGGACATTTTTTTCCCTTTTGCTGCTAATTTTTAGGTGGTAGGGAAGGTCATTAGAAATGGCAGACTGGACTTGAGAGGACTGGATAAAGAGTGTGCTCAGGGCTTATTATGTAACATTTAATCAATAAAAAAATATATAAAAAAAGGTCATTGTTCTAGTATATGTTTTAAAGAATAATTTTGTTGGAATTTCACTTGCACTACTGCTCCCAAAGCCATGTCGGTGCTTGTAGCTATGATTTACCTGTGTCCCTCTTCATATGTATGGTTGTGTTAACTACTGCAGGTGTGTTTTACCCTCTTTTTATGAATTGGATCAATCACTTGTATTTTTTCCAATTTATATAGATAGATATAAGTATCTGTGTGGATATAGTATAGGTACAGATATAGGTATATGTATAGGTAAAGGGTAGGAATAGACGTAAATATAGGCATAGGTGTAGGTATAAGTACAGCTAGATTCCTTTTTTCCTGGGGGAAGTAGGTGAAAACTAGTAGTGCGAGGTCAGCCATGGCTGTACAGAGACCCTGTCTCAAAACAAAAACAAAAAACAGAACTCTAACTAAAAAC